>NC_053025.1:315788561-315889403 GCF_003073215.2 Triticum urartu
CAAACCCTTCCCTTTATATTCTTGCAAGTTGCATGCTTTACTTTCCGCTTCCAATATACTCTTTGCATGCTTGCTTGAATTGTGTGATGATTGCTTGACTTGTCCTAAAATAGCTAAAATCTGCCAAGAACTAAAATTGGGAAAAGGTCAAGTTTTTATTTGGTCAAGTAGTCTAATCACCCCCCCTCTAGACATACTTTCGATCCTACAGATACTAACGCCGCTGCTGGTGCCCCGATCGACTACGTTTTTGACGACCCCTCCTTCTTGCCAGAGCAATCAGGCAAGCCCTCCCCCCCTTGATCACCAAATATCGCCTATTCTTCTCTCTACTGCTTGCATTAGAGTAGTGTAGCATGTTACTGCTTTCCGTTAATCATATCCCAATGCATAGCCTGTCATTGTTGCTACAGTTACTGATACCTTACCTGCAATCCTAAATGCTTATTATAGGATTCTAGTTTATCATCAGTGGCCCTACATTCCTGTCTGTCTGCCATGATATAATATCGGGCCATGATCACTCGGGAGGTGATCACAGGTATATAATTATACATATTATATGATACTTGTGGTGACTAAAGATGGGTCGGCTCGAAGAGTACCCGCGAGTGATTCATGGATTGGTCCGAAAGGACGTTTGTCCCGACGGCCCTCTGAGTGGATCTTTGTGGCGGAGCGACAGGGTAGGTTGAGACCACCTAGGAGAGAGGTGGGCCTGGCCCTGGTCGGCGTCCGCGGTTATTTCAAAATAACACTCTTAATGAGATCTGGGTATTTGATTTGAGTCTGTCCATTGGCCTATACGCACTAACCAACTATGCGGGAACAGTTATGGGCACTCGACGTCATGGTATCAGCCGAAGCCTTCTTGACGTCAGCGACTGGGCGGCGCGCGCCGGGTTGAGCTGGAATGCCTGCTCTTGTATAAGGGAGGCTAGGTCTACTCACCGGCCGCGTTCGCAATGTGCAGGTGTGCAATGGGCAACGGGCCCAGACCCCTGCGCCATAGGATTTAGACCGGCGTGCTGACCTCTCTGTTGTGCCTAGGTAGGGCTGCGACATGTTGATCTTCTGAGGCCGGGTATGACCCAGGAAAGTGTGTCCGGCCAAAGGGGATCGAGCGTGTTGGGAAATGTGGTGCACACCTGCAGGGAAGTTTATCTATTCAAATAGCCGCGTCCCTCGGTAAAAGGGCGGCCCGGACTTGTACCTTGACCTTATGACAACTAGAACCGGATACTTAATAAAATACACCCTTCCAAGTGCCAGATACAACCCGGTGATCTCTCTCACAGGGCGACGAGGGGAGGATCGTCGGGTAGGATTATGCTATGCGATGATACTTGGTTAACTTACCATCTACTCTCTTCTTCTGCTGCAAGATGGAGGCTGCCAGAAGCGTAGTCTTCGACAGGACTAGCTATCCCCCTCTTATTCTGGCATTCTGCAGTTCAGTCCGCATATGCTACCCTTTTTCCATTTGATACCAATGCATACATATGTAGTGTAGCTCCTTGCTTGCGAGTACTTTGGATGAGTACTCACGGTTGCTTTGCTCCCCCCTTTTTCCCCTTTCGATACCCGATTGTTGCGACCAGACGATAGAGTCCAGGAGCCAGACGCCACCGTCGATGATGACTCCTGCTACACTGGAGGTGCCTACTACTACGTGCAGGCCGCTGACGACAACCAGGAGTAGTTCAGGAGGATCCTAGGCAGGAGGCATGTGCCTCTTTCGATCTATATCCCTAGTTTGTGCTAGCCTTCTAAAGGCAAACTTGTTTAACTTATGTATGTACTCAGATATTGTTGCTTCCGCTGACTCGTCTATATCGAGCTCTTGTATTCGAGCCCTCAAGGCCCCTGGCTTGTAATATGATGCTTGTATGACTTATTTTATTTTTAGAGTTGTGTTGTGATATCTTCCCGTGAGTCCCTGATCTTGATCGTACACGTTTGCGTGTATGATTAGTGTACGATTGAATCAGGGGCGTCACACAAAGTGTTCCTCCGGTAATCCGGAGTTGCATAATCTCATAGTCATAGGAACATGTATAAGTCATGAAGAAAGCAATAGCAGTAACTAAAACGATCAAGTGCTAAGCTAACGGAATGGGTCAAGTCAATCACATCATTCTCCTAATGATGTGATCTCGTTTATCAAATGACAACTCATGTCTATGGTTAGGAAACATAACCATCTTTGACTAACGAGCTAGTCAAGTAGAGGCATACTAGTGACACTCTGTTTGTCTATGTATTCACACATGTATTATGTTTCCGGTTAATACACTTCTAGCATGAATAATAAACATTTATCATGAAATAAGGAAATAAATAATAACTTTATTATTGCCTCTAGGGCATATTTCCTTCACTGGGTACATCCGAAACTTATTACTTTGAAAACTCACATGACGAAGAACTGTATCACATGATGTTAAAGGATTCCAAGATCCCTGGAAGGTTTTGCACTCAGGGCCATGTGACATTCTGTCCGATGCTCCGGAAACAAAATAGCCCGTGGCTATGCAAGGGGTATAGGTGTCAATGCCCTGCACAAGAGTGCTTTCACACTCAGCAAAGAAGAGAGGCTCAGCCTGAAAAAAGCGAGTGAACTGAAGAAGAATCAATTATATGAAAGGTTGAGGAGGGACATGTATCTGGGGCTTCAAAAGGAAATTGAGGAGTCACTTATGATGTAGAAGACTCTAACACTGACAGATAGCCAGCAGATGGGGGGAGGCGGGCATGGAGGATGTTGTCTATTGCGCGACAACACCGCACAAGAGTAGTTGTGCATCAGCTGGCGCCAGTGACACTGAGACTGTAGCTGCGCATGATGATGCTATATCTGATTTGTTTGGAATGAAAGACGGACGGAGGGGTGTGCTTACACATTATGAAGGTACGTTAAAATGTGCAACAGCCTGGGTTTACCCCCCTTCTTGGAAGGGGACCTCTTGTTGGACAATATGCCATTGAGGTCAGGCTGCGTGAACTGCTACGTGATTGAAGTAAAGCCTAGATTCAATGAATTTGCTCTAAAGAATGCCCTAGGGGACTTTGATGAGAAGATGACCTTGGGATAAACAGTGTTACATCATATCCGGTGGCCACGAAAGGAAATAGACTTCAAGGATGAGATCCCTCAAGCCCCGCCAAGAGCAACCAATGTCGCCCTTCAACCAGTGACTCTCTCATTGCCGTAGCAGCTCTCGCGTGCTCCCCCCAAGGAACCTAATACTCATAATTCGACGGCTGATGCATCAACCTAGGATCATCCCGCTCGACTTTGTGATGTACAGGCCATGTCCTCGCCCGCCCCTGAGCAGTCAGTGTCAAGGCCTACAACTGCTGAAGATTCACCACTGGTCCAGATGCCGGCCACCGAAGCAGTAGGGGGAGACTCAGCGGCACCGCATGCTCAGCATGCCAACCTGGTGGAACGGACTAAGCATGCTCCCCTTGCTAAGAAGTCCGGAGGTCCAGAACCGACTACTCATCAGTCCGTTGGTTTGTATCCGCGTGCTCAGCATACCGATGCGTCGGCACTGCCTGCTCAGCAAACCAACATGCTGGCAGAGCCTCCTTAGCACACCGACAAGTTGGCACCACCTGTGCAGAAACCTGAAATAGCTTCAATACCTGGTCAGCAGTCCGATGCCTCTGCTCCTACAACCCAGCAAGCTGTCATAGCAGCACTGCCAGCTCAGCAGTCCGGCATAGCTAAACCATCTGCTCAGCAGTCCGCTGCTCGACAATCCACCTTTCAACCATCTAGACCTACTCCTATAGCCCAGGAAGCAGGCAAACAGGCTGCACCCCCCAGGAAGCAGGCCTCGAGACCGAGGAGGAATGAGAATGGTAGCCTCTTATTTGAAGCACTTATCGCCCAGAACCAAATTATCAGCAAGTTGTTGGAATCGGAGAGTAATATTGTTTCTAACATCATGGACAATAAAGAACTCAATACATGCTTGCTAAAAATAAAGCAGGTGTACTTCAAGCACGTAATTACGTCCATGACCAGCCATTTCTTGTTGTCGGATACTTTGAGGAGTGTAGTTCCAGTTATCGCATGGTACATAAATATTGCATGGATCAAAGTCAAAAGGTCATGGGGTTCTGCTATTCCACTACGACGGAGATAATTTCTATCATGATCTGAGTTTCATCAGTGTGCATGTCGAGGACTTACATCTCTTCTTCAACTTCAACGTGCTCGATGCCACTCTTGTTAAATGCTTGATTTTGTAAGTACTTCACAAACTCTGATCAACTTCTTCATACAAGGTTCTAAATGATACAAAGCTAATTGTATTGTATTCCTCTCAGGGGATTGATCATGCACAGAAGAAAAAGGCAGCGTGTGTATTTCATAGACCCTGCATTAGCAAATGGCACATTATTATGTGATAAGGATGAATGGGAGTGGGCCATTAACAAGGTCGCCAGAATCTTCGAAAACACATCCCATGCAGAATTATTTCTCTGGCCATATCATGAAGGGTAAGTCAAATAAACAACCATGCATACATTGATTGTCTTTCATATTTTGACATAGTTCATAAGTTCATGGTTTTCTTAATCTTAGAATTCATGGATACGTATTGAATTCTATGATGTTCAATTTGCATTCATATCTGGTTCAAGAATTGAGTATGTGAAATTCCATCTTCATTTGGAGTGTGTTAGCATTGTGCAACACTAAACTAGGCAACCTATTCAAGAGGGAACTACCTCTGCAGCACGAGATCATTTCTCCGGTAAGACACCGAAATCCGTTATTTTCGGAAAATGCATCCAATAGTTTGCAAATAACTTTTCTTACGCTAGTCAAATGTTTAGGCTTCTAAATAAACCTCTTTATATTTCTTTCCAAACAAAAAATATCTTACACCGGTTATGTTGTTCCTAACAAGGAAAATACATGACTATTTCTGTACAAAAAATTCAAGTGTCCTCAGCAACAAGCAGGGACCAACCTTTGTGGATACTATGTTTGCAGACACATGATCTCCATCTGCAAATCTGCTGATTGTCGTGAAGATACTTGCGGATTAGTACCAGTAAGTCTATCTTAATTAATATCTTCTACTCCACTCATATGGCACATTCTGATCTTAAAAATCATGCAACTCATCTTTGAACCGATGACCCCTGAACCGCTCCCCGCTGATGAATTGCTGATGGTTAGGACATTTATCAACAACTTCTTCTTGAATCACTACATCAAGCCCATTGGTGATAATGAAGATTTCAGCATGGCTTCTCCTGAAACAATGAGTAAGAGTTAGCCGTTAAACATATACGCATGGATGCGTTGTTTTCCATGTCATGAGGTCTAGGTATTTCGTACAGTATGATGATTAATTATGTACTCCATATGTCGGAAAATCATTGGAATTTAGCTACCATTTGTTCAATTGCACATTGTTGTGAATTCTGATGAATGTTCTTTCTATGGACACTATTTGTTCAATTGCATATTGTGTTGAATTTTCTTTTTGCATGGCGACTCAAATGCGATATTTTTGCTTTAACCTGGCCATTGATGCGCACATGGTTCAACTAAATGAGTGTGTGCAATCCAGAACAGAAAGCACACGTCAATCATAGCAGATCGTCGGTGATACACAACAAATTGCAGACAATTTGCAGCACTTCTATGTGTCCGTAGGGGCTCCTGGACTGTTTGTGATAGCACATTATCGCACACGGGAGCTTATAGTAAACCATGCCCAATGCAAAATGCAATCTCACTCATAAATTGTTCAGGAAACATGTGCGATCCAGAATGGAAAGCACATGTCACTCATACCGCAACCGTCGGTGATACACAACAAATCGCACATGATTTGTAGCACTTGTATGTGTGTGAAGGGGCTCCTGGACCATTTGTGATAGCACATATTGCACACGGTAATTGTTCAGGAAACATGTGTAATGGTGTCATGCATGGCAGACGATTGCCACAGAATACTCGTGTGCGATGGGGCACATATCGCACACAATTCCGATGATGGCCCGTGTGCCTTAGGTACTATTTTGCAAATTGTCCAATATGAAACACCGTTTGGTTTCACTACGTAATTATAAATGTTTGATCACCAATCCCACACGTGTGCCAGAATGTGGTGTGTGTGATATGTTGTTGCATCGCATACGATTACATTTGGCAATGCGTCTGCATCATGGCTCCCTATCCCCGACGGTTTCTGGGTCGTGTGGGAAGCACCCCCCCTATCGCACACACAGGCAAGGCGATGGTTTAGAACTCCATCGCGGAAAGGGGTTAAAAACTATTTGTATAGCAGCTCGATGTACCAGTGTTTATTGACTCATTAATATCATGCTTAGGTGGCAAAAAAATTAGTTTTAAGGGTGTCCACATCATGAGCAATTCTATCCATGTTTCTAGCCATATCATCAACTTTATGTAGTTTTTCTTCTACCATAGCAACGAAAATCTTTTGAGAACTAATAAATTCTTTAATGTGGTTCTCAAGATCAGTAGGTATCTTATTATTATTATCATTATTATTATTGTTGTAAGAATTTCCATAGGAATTACCATAATTATTAGAGGAATTACTGGGATACGGTCTAGGATTAAAATTACCTCTATAAGCATTGTTGTTGAATTATTTCTAGAGACAAAATTCACATCAATAGCCTCATTATTTTTCTCAATAAAAGTAGATAGTGGCACATCATTGGGATCAACATGAGAAATTTTACTAGCAAGCATTTTCATAAGAGCATCCATTTTATCACTAAAAGTAGCAATTTCTTCGATAGAGTTTACCTTCTTACCAGTTGGAGCTCGTTTGGTGTGCCATTGAGAATAATTTGTCATTATATTATCAAGTAGTTTTGTAGCTTCTACCAATGTGATTTCCATAAAAGTACCACCTGCAGCAGAGTCTGGACGATTTCTCGACACAAAGTTTAGTCCCGCATAAAAGTTTTGTATTATCATCCATAAGCTTAAACCATGAGTGGGACAATTTCTAATTATTAATTTCATTCTTTCCCAAGATTGTGCAATATGTTCATGCTCAAGTTGCTTAAAGTTCGTAATTTAATTTCTGAGAGAAATAATCTTAGCGGGAGCAAAATACTTGGCAATAACAACATCCTTACACTTATCCGATGAATCAATACTATTGTGAGGCAAGGATGAAAACCAAGCTTTAGCACAATCTCTTAGCGAGAAAGGAAATAATTTCAAATTAATAATATCATTATCCACATCTTTTTTCTTTTGCATATCACATAATTCAATGAAGGTACTAAGATGGGATGCAACATCTTCATTAGGATTTCCAAAAAATTATTCTTTCATAACAAGATTTAGCAATGCATCATTAATATCATACGGCTCCGCACTAGTGGCGGGAGGAGCAATTGGAGTACTAATAAAATCATTATTATTAGTATTTGAAGAGTCACACAACTTAGTGTTTTGTTGAGACATAGTGGCAACGACGCCAGAAATTCTTTCTGCTACTTGTAAGCTGCGTTGGGATTTTCCCCGAAGAGGGAAGGTTGAGTAGTACAATAGAGATAATTATTTCCCTCGATGAGAACCAAGGTTATCTAACCAATAGGAGAACCACGCAAATTCTTGTCTTCAGAACCTACACACACAGAAGCAAATACTTGCACACCAAGGCAAGCAAGAGGGTTGTCGATCCCCTTGAACTCATTACTTGCAAGGATAAATTCTGATAGTGATAGATAGATAAAAAGGAAAGTAAAACAAAAAGAGTAAAATTGCAGCAAGGTATTTTTAGTTTTTATAATATGATTAAAGTAGTCCCGGGGGCCATAGTTTTCACTAGAGGCCTCTCTCTCTCAAAAAAGTAGCATACGGTGGGTAAACAAATTACTGTTGGGCAATTGATAGAAAAGCACATAGTTATGATGTTATTCATGGCAATGACCAATGATCACACATATAGGGATCACGTCCATGACAAGTAGACCGACTCATGCCTGTATCTACTACTATTACTCTACCAGACGACTGCTATCCAGCGTGCATCTATGGTATTAAGTTCATGACAAACAGAGTAACGCCTTAAGCAAGATCACATGATGTAGACAAAGTAAAATCAAGCAATATGAATAAACCTCGTTGTTTTACCCTTAATGGAAACAATACAAATACATGCCTCGCTAGCCCTTCTATCACGAGGTGAGGACACCGCAAGATTGAACCCATTACAATCACCTCTCCCATTGAAGATAAATCAATCTAGTTGGCCAAACCAAACGGATAGATCGGAGAGAGATACAAAGCTATCATAATCATGCATAATAAATTTTAGAAAAGACTCAATTACTTTCAATGAATAATCTGATCATAAACCCGCAATTCATCATATCCCAACAAACAAACCGCAAAAGAAGATTACATCGGATAGAACTGCAAGAATATCGAGGAGAACATTATATTGAAGATCAAAGACAGAGAAGAAGTTGTCTAGTTTAGCTATGGACCCGTTCATCTATGATGAACTACTCACGCATCACCAGAAGGGCGAGAAGGTTGATGTAGAGGCCCTCCGTGATCGATTCCTCCTTCGGCACAGTACGAGAAAAGGCCTCCAGATGGGATCGCGGAAGAACAAAAGGTTGCAGCAGCAGAAAAAGTGTTCCGGGTGGCTCTCTGTTGGTTTCTCAATATTTGAGAATTTATAGAAGTGGAAATAGGTCAGACGAAGCCACGTGGGGCCCACAAGGTAACAGGGCGTGCCCTACCCCCTCGGTGCGCCTAGTTGCCTTGTCATTTCCTCGCTTCACGTCTAGTCTCCTCCCGAAGCTTCTAGGGTCTCTTTTTTCTAGAAAAAAATCATCAAAATGTTTCGTAGCATTTGGACCCCGTTTGGTACGATTTTCTGGAAAACTAAAAACAAGCAAAAACACAACAATGGCACTAGGCAGTGGGTTAATAGGTTAGTTCCCAAAAATGATATAAAATAGCATAAAAATGCATATAAAGTATCCAAGATTGATAATATAATAGCATGTAACAATAAAAATTTATAGATACATTGGAGACGTATCAATGTAGTGCTCCTGAATTGTATTGTAGTCCTATCATGGACGTCATGTTGTTAGACAACGATGAACCTACAGACTATGAGGAAGTGATGATGAGCCCGGACTCCGAAAAATGGCTAGAGGGATGGCCATGAAATCCGAAAGAGGATCCATGTATGAAAACCAAGTATGGACTTTGGTGGACTTACCCGATGACCGGAAGTCCATTGAGAACAAATGGATCTTTAAGAAGAAAATAGACGTTGATGGTAATGTCACCGTCTATAAATCACGACTTGTTACAGAAGGTTTTGAGCAAGTTCAAGGGGTTGACTATGATGAGACTTTATCACCCATAGCAATACTAAAGTCTGTTAGGATTATGTTAGCAATTGCTGCATTTTTTATTATGAATTTCTGCAGATGGATGTCAACATTGTGTTCCTCAATGGCTACATTAAGTAAGAGTTGTATATGATGCAACCCAAAGGTTTTGTCAATCTTAAGGATGCTAATATGGTATGCAAACTTCAGCGATCCATTTATGGACTGAGGCAAGCATCCCAAATTTGGAATCTTTGCTCTGATAAGGTGATCAAAGGGTTTGGATTTATCCAAACTTATGGAGAAGCTTGTATTTACAAGAAAGTCAGTGGAAGCTCTATAGCATTTCTAATATTGTATGTGGATAACATATTATTGATTGGAAATGTTGTAGAACTTCTTGAAAGCATAAAGGGTTATTTGAATAAGAGTTTCTCAACGAAAGACCTCGGTGAAGCAGCCTACATATTGGGCATCAAGATCTATAGAGATAGATCAAGAAGCATGATAGGACTTTCACAAAGTACATACCTTGACAATGTATTTAAGAAGTTCAAAATGGACCAGTCAAAGAAGGGGTTCTTGCCCATGTTGTAAGCTAAGAAGTTGAGTAAGATTCAGTGTCCAACTACGATAGAAGAAAGAGAAAGGATGAAAGTCGTCCCATATGCCTCAACCATAGGCTCTATCATGTATGTCATGTTGTGTACTAGACCTGATGTGTGCCTTGTCATTAGTTTGACTGGTAGGTACCAAAGTGATACATGAGTGGAACACTGGACAACAGTAAAAAAATATCCTAAAGAGGACTAAGGAAATGTTTCTCGTTTATGGAGGTAACGAAGAGCTCATCGTAAAGGGTTACGTCGATGCTAGCTTTGACACTAATTTGGATGACTCAAAATCTCAATCAGGATATGTATTTATTTTGAATAGTGGAGCAGTCAACTGGTGTAGCTCCAAGAAGAGCATTGTAGCCGCATCTTCAACTGAAGCGGAATATGTAGCTGCTTTGGAAGCGGCGCAGGAAGGAGTTTAGATGAAGGAATTCATATATGAACTAGGTGTGGTTCCTAGTGCATTAGATCCCATGGCTATCTATTGTGACAACACGGTGCCATAGCCATTCCCAAGGAGGCAAGGTCTCACAAGAAAACCAAGCATATCAAATGCCACATTAACTCCATCCATGACTACGTCAAGGAAAGTGACAGAGATTTGCAAAGTTCATACGGGTCTGAATGTTGTAGACTAGTTAGCTAAACCTCTTCCATGAACAAAACATGATCAGCACCAGACCTCCATAGGTATTAGATTTGTAACAATGTAAACTAGATTATTGACTCTAGTGCAAGTGGGAGGCTATTGGAACTATTCCCTAGAGGAAATAATAAAGTTATTATTATCATATTTCTTTGTTCTTGATAAGTGTTTATTCTCCATGCTATAATTTTATTAACCGGAAAATCAAATACATGTGTGGATACATAAACAAATATTGTGTCCCTCGTAAGCCTCTACTAGACTAGATCGTTGGTTAAAGATGGTTAAGGTTTCCTAACCATGGAAATGAGTTGTCATTTAATAACAAGGTCATGTCATTAGGAGAATGATGTGATGGATAGACCCAATCATAAGCTTAGCATCTAACCGTGTCACTGAGTTTAAATTGCTACAACTTTCTTCCTTACACCATGGGATCATGTCGCTCCCTAGTACCGGAGGAATGCTTTGTGGGCATCAATCGTCACTTTGCAACTGGGTGATCATAAGGGTGCTCTTAATGTATCTTTGAAGGTACTAGTTGGGTTGCATGGTTCAAGATTGGGATTTGTCACTCTATGTGATGGAGAGATATCTCTGGGTCCTCTCGGTAATACAACAACATAAGTAGCTTGCAAGCATGTGACTAATGTGTTTGGTCACGGGGGTACTATATTAGGGAACGAGTAAAGAGAACTTGCTGGTAACGATATTGAACTGGGTATGGTGATATCGACGATCAAATCTCGAGCAAGTAACATATCACAAGACAAAGGGAATTGTATACGGGATTATTTGAATCCTTGACATGGTGGTTCAACCGATGAAATATATTCCTGGAATATGTGGGAACCACTATGGGCATCCATGGTCCCACTATTGGTTATTGATCAGAGAGGAGTCTTCATCATGTCCACATATTCTTGAACCCGTAGGGTCACACACTTAACGTTCGATGTCGCTAGGGTTTGATGAGATAATAAGATGGTGTTAACGAATTTTGATTCAGAGTCTTGGATGGGATCCCAGACATCATGAGGAGCTTCGTAATGGTCTGGGGACAAAGAAAACATATATGGAAAGTATTTTCAGGGTTACCGAAAAAGTTCGGGATTTTGCGGTATTATACCAGGAAGGTTCTAGAAGGTTTCAAAGTGGGACCCACCTGCGTGGAGAGACCCAAATGGACATGGGTAGTGGGACAAGGCACCACATCTCTGGTCCATGCGCACCAAAATCCTCTTTAAAAGGAATAGGATCAAATCCCGAAGGGATACACTACTGGGAAAGAGCTTATAGGTGAACCCCAAATAGTGGCAGGTGGGGTGTGGCACCCGCCACGGTTAATTATGAAAGAAAGTAGTGGCGAGTCCTAAAGCACACTCGCCAGTACTAGGTGAGTAGTTGTGGAGGGCGGCGAAGATTACCCGCCACAGCAGTCGCCCGCCACAACTATATTTGGTCACGTTGCCACCTCCCACGCTTATACTTGGGTGGTGGGCTACTACTCGCGCCCGTCGCTGCTCTACTAGACATTACCTACCCTCCCCCATGCCACTTGAATCTCATTCTACACCCAAACCCTTTCTCCCCTCCTCTCTCGCCTCCGCCAATGTCATGGCGTCCTCCGTCGCCACCGACGAGGTCTCGGTCCGCCGCCTCAAACGGGACCAAGGAGCCAATCTTCCCCGTCACCCGTGCCTCCGTCCCTGCCTCGAAGTTCGTCGGCGTCGCCATGCAACGCTACCTCGAACTACTTCCCCGTGACCGTCGCTCGTGCTTTCCTCTGCATCCAAGCCGTGCTCGTCTCTGTCGAACTCACCGTCCGTCGACGCCTCCGCCATCGACCTTCGCCTCATACAACCACCCTTCCGACTCTGGCCCCGTGAGCACACCTCCTTCCTCTCTATCAACGGTTACTTGTGGTATGGTTTCTCTCTCTTTTTATTAGTGTATTTAAAATGTACAAAATAGTGATAAAAATCTAGTGCAACATTTTATTAGTGTAGCTAAATTTGTTGTATGATGTATCATTGAATCTTCATAAGTGATTGCGTGTGTTAAAATTGATTGTGTGTGCTATACAAAAAGACTACATATAGATGTAGTTTTCATAGTGAGTGCCAATATTTTTGCGAAGCATGGATTAAGTTCCGTTTCACTTAATTTCTGACACTCAATACGATCATGTTGTTTTTTTCTAAATGTTATATCTGAATGACAAATTGTTTAATGCGATTTAGATGAAGAAGCCAACACGCCTCATTACACCCATAGACAGGATTCCTACTGCCGTAGACATTGTCACGAGGATGGCTCAGTACACCGAGATTGTGCTCGCCCATGTCGAGAGTGCTCGAGCAGCCACCAAGAGTGCTCAGGCATATTCCGTGAGCGCTAGAGCAGCCGCTGAGAGTGCGCAAGAAGGTGCGGAGAGTGCTCGAGTAGCCATCGAAGCTGCGAGGACCACCCAAGACGAGATCACGAAGATGACGGAAGGCGGGGATAGCTCATGATGGAGCTGAACAACTAGTGCATAGCTTTCATGTGATCTATATGATTGAGGCGAATGGTGGAGCTAAACTTTTGCTTTTGAACTACTAATGAACTGTGCAACGTGGTGATTTGTATCGTCTATAATGCTATGAAGATTATGATGTGACTTTACTCTATGTGATTGCATAACTATGAAATTGACTTGTTGGCTTCTTTATTTATTTACGTAGATGAAGTGGAACTGGTATGTGGTGTACATCGGGAGGAATCCTGGAATTTATGATTCATGGGAGATATGCAAGGAGCAAGTGGACAGATACAAAAACAGCAGCTACAAAGGATATAAGACTAAAAAAGAACTTGAGGATCATTATGCTAACTACGTCCACATAGAATTTGAGGATCATTATGTCAATTACGTTCGTAAGAAAATCAACTATGAAGTATGCAAGACCGTGTGGACAAGTGGACGAGTAAAGAATTTGATTATCTTTATCCAGCTCATTGTCATTATGGTATTGTTGTTATCATGAGGTCTTGTATGTATGTGTTGTTGTATTAATGATGTGACATGAGTTGTTGTACACTAATGCGTACATCTATTTATATGAAGTTTAGATTATTGCTATGTTAAATGTAATGTGTATAATCGCTTACGTTAGTTGTATGTTGTAATGTGGTTAGTTGTATGCTGTAATGTGGTTATTTGTATTGGGTGCTAGAATGGCTGGAGGGATGTAGCTGTGGTGGGCGACAGGTACAGCCCGCCATAACTAATAACATAAACCAATGACGGGCAGGTAGCACTTCCCGCCACCGGTGGACTCTAACAGTTGCGGGCGCCCACCCGTCACTGATGGCATCATAGCAGTGGCAGAAGGTCAGTGGCGGGCGCCCCTAGGAGCCTGGCCCGCCACTGCTGGCCATTTGGTGCCCAGCATACTAAGCATTCCTGCAGTAGTGATAAGATCAAGATCCCTAAAACAGAGGGATCACGATCGGTGGGGAAGGAAGAAGTAGATTTTCTTCCCCCTTTGGTGCCCAGACCCTAGACGCTTGGAGGAGGGGGCCAAGCCTCCTCCCCACACGCATATAAATAGAGGAGGGAGGGGCTAGCCGCAGGATCTAACATCCCTGTTGCTGGCCACCTCCCTCTCGTTCCATACGTCTCTCATCCGTGCAGTTCTTAGCGAAGCTCTGCCGGATTTCCATCATACTTCTGCCACCATGCCATCTGCTGCCGATATCAATCTCATCCACCTCTTCCCCTCGCTTGCTGGATGAAAAAGGAGCATACGACATCAAGCTGCACGTGTACAATTCAGAGGCACCATTCGTGTGGTGCTACATCGAATTGATCCGACGAAAGTATGACTACATCACCCACGATCTTTGGATTATTAAACGGGTGTGTTCTACAAGGGTTTGTAGACCTTTTCCCACTCGTTGCTAGCATCTAGTAGATTGGATCTTGGGTTTATTCTTTCTCTCGTAGGAAAAAATTTGTTTACCTTGCAATGAATCCCATCACATTCATCTAAAGAACTCATATCAAATATCCTCTTTTCGGTAGCAAGTTTAAAATCATAATTAAGTTCTTTCATCGCCCAATAAGCTTTATGTTCTAGTTCAAGAGGCAAAACTTTATCAAGATTGTTCAAACATTCATCAAAAGAAGTTTCATAGATGGAGAAATCATCCATGAAGACTTGAATAAGATTTTCACAGAATTCAAAAAATATGGCAGTCATACATCTTTGAAAAGTAGCAGATGCATTGCATAAACCAAATGGCATACATCTATAAGAAAAAGTTTTAAAGGGACAAGTAAAAGTAGTTTTCTTCTGAGGAGAGACATGTTTTTTTTGAGATAAACTAGAATATCCATTTAGGAAACAAAAAAAGTGTATGCTTAGATAATCTTTCTAACATTTGATCAATAAAAGGCAAAGGATAATAATCTTTTCTAGTAGTCTTTTTCAATTTTCTAAAATCATAATCATCATATAACCAGTTACAACTCTTTGTATGATTTTGTCAGAGGAATAATGCAACATTTCTTAGGACCACAATGTAAGACTTATCTATTATTAGTTATAGGATAAATTATACTTGTTCCAGAAGTTTTAGTATGTCATTCCTTACCACTTATGATCAACTTATTTGGCATCTGGCTCCATATGAATTTATGTTGACACATAGAAGGACTAATGTTTTAAGACCATCCGGAGGATATCCAATTGCAGCATGACGTTTCTTTAATGTTTTCAATAATCTCTTTTCTTCCCATCATCATTGACAAACTTCCGCCCTTGATTCATATAAGGGTTATCATTTGTTAGTACCTGGCATGTCATGACAAATTGTCATTTGCTTAGTAGCTACTCATAATTCCACAATCTAAGGTGCATTTCTTCTAAGGGAAACGTTTCAAGACGGTGCGCTGGCCGAAGCTTGGGTCGGTCGCACGCCTCGTCACGCGCCCAGCGCGACCGCATAGGGCCATGCCTCTTTTTTCATGGGCCCATGTAACCGTCCTCCCACCTCCCTGATCCAACATCTCCTCTTTCCACCTCAATGCCGCGAGCTCCCCCTCCATTCCCTGCTGCCAAGCCGCGTGCCTCCACCGCCGCCTCCCCGCACTCCGTCCAGCTCCCTCCCTCCCTACCTTGCCCCCGTTCCCCCACCGGCGGTGATGCTACGTTTTTGCTGCAACTGGTATCGAGGAAGCTACCACTGGCGCTCGATTTTGTTGCAACCGAGCGACGGCGGAGCGTGGCCGGCGACGATGGCGCCTGACTTTTGCTACAACAAGATGTCCAAGTGTAAAATGTTGCAACCGGCAAAAACAAAAGCTGGAACGGGTGTTCACATTTGCTGGAAGCATTTTTTTGATTTTGCTTCAACCGACCACCGGAGCTCTTACACCCTCGCCGGCGACGCCGTAAAATGTTGCAACCGTCAAAAACAAAAGCTGGAACAGGCGTTCACGTTTGCTGGAAGCGTTTTTTGATTTTGCATCAACGACCATCGTGGCTCTGATTTTGTTGCAACCGGCAACCTGCAAAGCTTCCATCGGTGAGTTTTTTTGCTTCGATGGTGACAGATGGAAGTGGTGACCAGGGAGATGACGGCGCTGCGAGCAACATGCACCCGGCGGCGAGGGTTGGCGAGGGCGTCCGGGCGCGGACCTAGTGTTGCAACCATGAGGGGGCGGCGAGGTGCAACCGTTGTTGGCTGGTGCTACATAGACGTGATGTCGGAGCGGCGACCTGCCGTGGCGAGGAGCTGCCAGGGACACGACGGCTGGCGATGAGGGATGTGAACGGCGGCGCAAGGTTGCAAGCACAACGCGGGAAGGCCGGTGGCGGCTTGCTGTCGGGTGCGGGGCGGTGCTCTCCTTCCTCAACCTTTTCCCCGTGCAGGAGGTTGACGATGGATGCGGGAGAGGACGAGGAAGAGATCTGACGGTTGTGCACGTAGATCGGATAGATCTAGCCAGACCGGCCGAAACTTTCGGCCGGTGCACCGGCGCAGAGTAGTGGCCTTCTTCTAATTCCTCATGATTCCCTTGTTATCCTTTAGAAAAAAGGAAATATATCTCTCTTGATTGTCTGTATCTCTTCTTATAGCAAAATAAGGAAAATATCTTTAGGTCGATTGCATGTATCTCTCCTTATAGGGATCAAGAGAGATATACTTTATGTAAGGTGTATCTCTTATTTTTATGGACTAACTGATTTACTTGCCACTAACTAACAAATTTAATAAGGGTAATTTCGCCATAACATGTCTATAATTATGTGTCTTGGTCTCCATGTGGAAAATAAGGTAATGCACCTTACATGAAGGAACGGAGGGAATAGGACTGGGACGCGACCTTGATTTGGTACCGCCTGTTGAGAGGCCACGAGCAACCAAAAGCCTGCCTTTTAGCCTCATGTGCTGCCAACCAAACACCACGTATGCAGAACGTGGCTCTAGGCTCTAGCCCACTGCCTAATCGACACAGGGCGGCAGGCAGCCAAACAATCCATCATACTTCATTCAAGAGGATCAGATACTTGAAAGATTTCCAGTTGAGAGAGGTTAAACAGTACAGTATCAGGTAAAACAGATGTAAATTTCTTACACAGTGCATGACGTTCGAACAAAATTTAGATGATCCTAGCACTTAATAATAACATAACTCAGACTCAAACAAGAGCTGTGTAGCACATGAACAAGCAACAACCTAGACCTTGAAGCCTCTGCTGTTCCTCCTTCCTCTTGCCTTCTCAAACTTCCTTCCCTTCGAGCGGACATAAGGCTTGGTATGGCTGTGCGGCACACCAGGAGCCTTACCGAAGTGCCTCACTGCCTCACGGGCGTTCTTAGGGCCCCTCAGGAGAACCTGTTAAGACGATTGTAATTTGTGATGATTTGCTTGGTACACAACCAACAGCACAGAGTAATGGGCCAGTTGCAATGCCGGTATGCAATGACATATATTTGCATATTTAGAAGCGCAATATCTTGAAGAACAGGAACAACATTATGAAGGAATTTTTACAGCACAACAGTGTACAGACATGAACACTACACATAATAGGGGCAATACATGGTCGCAAAAAAGTGGGAGACGATACTAGACTAGCATCCAAACATCAAGGCTGAAACATCACAACCCAAAAAAATGTGCACTAAAATAAATCATGCCTAAAGTGTAGGTTTTTATTGCATCAATAGCTGAAAATGCAAAATGCAATGCACGAAAACATTTCTACGATAGAATCACGATATTCAGAGCACTGGAGAATAAGCAGTATTTGTCAACAGATTGAGCGTAGCATAATATGCAGGTGCATGCATTTTCAAGTATTACCATAGTCCATACTCAAGTATAAACTGCCCACCACTTAAGCAAGCAAAAAACATTCATATAACAAAATCATGATGCCATTAGTGGGATCAACCAATAAGCAGAGTATTGGTCCACACTGCATACAGCATGTACCACTAGACTATGCATCGTATGATGTTCTTCCAAGAACACAGCAAATATTCAAATATTGAAACTACATCATTCATTTAGAAAAAGGAGAGAGCTAGTGTTGTTAGAACATTTGACTGAAGGACACCAGAAGAAGCAAAAGAGCAGAATTTCGGTTAGATCATTTGGCGCCAAAGCAATCATAATAATGTGATGGGCTGGTAAGACAACCATATAGATTTATGCACCAGCTAAACCTCCTTGGTCCAGAGTAAGGTTCCCAAGAAGAACATAACTAATGCAAGTGTCAAAATCATTAATGATCCTAGAAAGATGTGCTGGTTCAAGGCTCAGATCTATCTCAGCTTTCTCAGTCATGAATTCTCAGAAGCAGAACTGGCATGCAAGCTGAAGGTTTGTATCATCACTGCTGCAGTAAACCAGAGAACATACAAAGATAATAAATCTTAAAGAATAAAATGAAGGAAGAGTAATAATGAATGTATTAGTTCATTTGAAGAAATTCAACCACTGTTTTCTCTTGTGCTTCACAGATTAACAGAAGCGCAGGTGTGGTCACTGCCATCATTCCAATGCAAATTTTGTTACTACATGGACAAGAGATGCATGACCACTCAATCACAGTGACATGACCTGCAACACCAAATGGGATAGTAGATCTAAGCACAGAAATTGGGGGTTTCTTCAGGATTGTGATCTGAGAAGCCTGGGGACACCAATATGCTCAGAAGGGAAACAAACTGTACTCAAGAAACAATCATATTGCCTACTGGAGTCATAGCGATTAAAACTATTTCTGGGCACATCAGTCTATCTCCTACTTGCAAGATAGTAGCACCATGGTGATACAGGTACTTCCACCTTCGCAGGATCAAGCTAGACTGAATGAATTTAATATAAATTGGCGCTCACCATTTCGTTTGGCGAGCTAAATCCATCGGTCTGATGTAGGATGGCGACGCGCCGCCCGCGGCCTCGGATCTGACACTCGCGCCTCTGGCCGGCCTCGCCCCGGCCGCCGGCGCTGCTGCGCAGCCCCCCGTCGCTCCTGCTCCTCTGGTTGGGTCCGCGCGCCCCCTGCTCCCCCAGGCCGTCGCCGCCCCTGCCGTGGTGGTGGCGCCGCTGCGCTGGGCCGATGTGGCGGAGGATGATGACGCCGCTGCCGGCCGCCCCATCGTCCAGCGAGACCCGCCGGCTGTCCATCTCCCCCTTCGGCTCGCCGGCCCCGCCCCCGCTCCCCCTCCTGCCGACCCCGCGAAAAAGGGACGCCCTTGGGTCCAGGACCGCTCGCCGCCGCCGTGCTCCGGCGTGGGGCGTCGCGGGGCGGTCCGACCTGGGCCGTGCCCAGCGCCCCGCCGCGCCCGCCGTCCGGCCCACCGTCTGCCTCGTCGGTGGTCGCCCGTCGATCCCCCTTCCGCCCGTTCATCACGGTGTTCGGCTCCTCGTCGCTCCGGTTCTCCCCCAGCCGGTCCCTGCGACGCCCTTGGCTCCCCGTTGCCCCTTCGCTGGCGCCGGCGCCGGCGCCGGCCGCGGCAGTGGCCGCAGCATCGAGGGAAACCCTAGGTGCTGCCGCCCCGCCTCACAGGCTGGGCCGCGCCGCTGTGGGCCTCGAGGCTTCTGGGCTTGGCGCTGGGCCACCCCTGGTGCGGCTTCGCCTACGGGCCAGCCCACTTTGGCACGGTCCTGGGCCAGGCCGGCCTATTTGGCCGCCGGTTGGATTCCCCCGGCATCCCATCTCGCCCCCTCCCGCCCCTGCTCTAACCCTAACCCGCGCCCCATCCCCTCCCGCCGCCAGCGCCGTCCGCCACCCCGGCTGCCTCATCGGTGGTCGCCCGTCGATCCCCCTTCCGCCCGTTCATCGCGGCATTCGGCTCCTCGTCGCTCCGGTTCTCCCCCAGCCAGTCCCTGCGACGCCCTTGGCTCCCCGTTGCCCCTTCGCTGATGCCGGCAGCATCGGGGGAAACCCTAGGTGCTGCCGCCCCGCCTCGCAGGCTGGGCCGCGCCGCTGTGGGCCTCGAGGCTTCTGGGCTTGGCACTGGGCCACCCCCTGGTGCGGCTTCGCCTACGGGCCAGCCCACTTTGGCGCGGTCCTGGGCCAGGCCGGCCTATTTGGCCGCCGGTTGGATTCCCCCGGCATCCCATCTCGCCCCCTCCCGCCGCCAGCGCCGTCCGCCACCCCTCCCCGTCGTCGCCCTCCGCCGGCATGCCCAGAGACTGGAACGATGCGGCCCCACGCCCCAAGCGCCGCGCTGACGAGCGTCGGCCCGACGACTCCCGCATGGACGACCGACGCGACCCCTCCCGCCCCTCCCCCGACGCTCTCTGGCACGAGGCCGGCCTCCGCCGGCAGCTCTCCGGCCACGGAGATCGCCGGTCCCCCCCTCGCCGCTCGCCCGACCGGTCGGACCACCGTGGCCGGTCCCGGTTGCCCCCTCCTGCCGCTGAGTGGCGCGACCAGCACCGCCGCTCGCCCTCCCCGGTGCGCAGGCGGGAGTCCAGCCGATCTCCGGCGCGCAGTGGTTGGCCCCGGTCCCCTGACCACATCCAGCCCGCTGCCTCGCAAGGCCCTCTACCCCCCTCTGGCCAGTCTCGCCGTTACCAGCCCCTGCGTGGGGAACCGAGCTCCCCCCCCCTCGCGCAATGGCGCTGGCCGGGGCCGGCCGGAAGAAGCGGGGCTTGGGGCGTCCCAATGTCGCGGCCCCGACCATTGGCTCTACTCATGACCCGTCGACATCTACCACGACCGCGCTTCTCCTTGATGACCGCATCTCCAGCCTTGTCAAGTGCTTCAACTGCGGCCTCTCCCAGGTGGCATGTACTCAGCCCCAGGGCTGCTACCTCTGCTCGGATCCTGACCACCCGGCGATCCTTTGCCCCAACCGCCCGGTGGCGGAGGAGTTGGTGATGTACGGGCATGGGATTGAGGGCCTCGGCTTCTTCCACGTCGAGGTGCCTGACATCCCCTCCCCCTCACCATCGCTCTTGGTGATTGTCACTGTGAAGGATGGGGTCGCTTCGACAGAGATGATAGAGGCCGAGCTCAACCATCTCTACCACTGCTCCTGGGATTGGCAGGTCACCATGCTGCCTGGAGGCCAGTTCTCGGTCGTGTTCCCCGACGCTGTTAGCCATGGCTACAACACCCGCAGCGGAGACATTACTCTAGCTCTCTACAAGCTAGTGGTGGACATCTCTGTGCCGGTGCGGGACCCCCTGGCAGTGGCTGTCTTGGACACGGCTTGGATCCTCATCGGTGGCCTACCCGACATCGCTCGATCTAAGCGGGTCATTCGGAGCATGTCCCACATCCTCGGCAAGGTGGTGGTGGTGGACGAGTTGTCCCTCCACAAAGAGGAGGTTCGCGTCAAGGTCAAATGCCTCGACTCATCCAAGCTCCGCGCCACGATCCGGGTGTTCTTCAATGATCAGGGTTTTGACCTCCACATCTCCCCCGAGCCGCCCAACCACATTGGCCGCCCCCGCATCCCCGACGACAGCTTCTTGGGGGCCAGGCCGGACAGGGATGGTGCGGGGGATCGCCGCAGCGACCAAGACCCCCACCACGGACGCGGCTCCGGTTCGAAGGAGGACGCCGATGACTCCGAGGACAGTCCTCCTCACGCCCAGCCTCCCGCGCCTGCTGCTAGGAGTGGCGGTGGGACCAGACGCTCCCACTCCTCAGCCGCTCTTCCGTCCCCCGACGACGGTCTCGACGCTTCGGACGCCAGCCTCCAGATCTTCCCAGCTTCATCGCCTCGCTCACCCGACGGTCCGCCCCTCGATGTCTTCACCGCCCTCTCCGCCAGGGCCGTCCCGAACCCGCCCAGCTCGGCCGCGCCCATGCTTCCCGCGCCTTTGGAGGAGCTCCCGGGGGCGGTCGTGGCGGCTCTGGACCCGCCTCCCTCGGGCCCTTCCGCTGGGGATACCGCCCTGGAGTTGGCGCCACTCCCCCCCCCCCCCCCCCCGCTGCCTGCGGCAGCTTCCAGGCCGCACCAGGGGGCGGAGGTCCGACATTCCGACGCCGACCTGACTCCCCGGGCACCCGATGGGCCTCTCTGCCTTGCTCATCCTGGTCCGCCTCTGGTGCTTCCGGACTCCGCCGCCGTGGGGCTGCAGGTGGTGGTGACCACCCCGGTGGCCGCCCCCCTCCACCCTCCCAGACCGCGGCCTACTCCAGGCGGGCCAGGTCGACCTCGTCTCCGGTGACCTCTCGATGCAGTGCTCGGATCGAGGCGGCCAGACCGGTGGGTAGCCCTACTCTGCCTATCCCCGAGCAGGCAGAGCTCCGGGCCGCTGCCCAGAACCTCGAGCCAGGTACACCGCACATTCCTGCCTCATCCGCTACTCGTTCCTTTTCGGCTTTGGAGTCGGCTCTGCTTGGCCACCTCGCAAAGGTGGCAGCGGACTCGGCAATTGTGTTTCGGGGAGAGCCCCCCCCCCCCCCCCCCCGCAGTTCAGTTTGAGGCTAACCATGCAGGGGAAATCCTAGATGGTCGCCTCGTCGAGGCCCGTGCACGAGTACCCTCTCCTTCGGGGACGGCCCCGAACCCTTCGCCTCGCATGGCGGCCGCCCCAGTTGAGATCCGCGACCGCACTCGCTCTCGCACCGCTGCTCTCCGCGCCTCTCATGTCTTCGGGTCAAGCAGCCCCCGATGGATGAGTGATGCGGACCCTCTTCTGGAACATCCGCGGTTTCAGTCAAGATGGCCGACGCCGCCAACTAATCGAATACATGCGAACTGAGCAAATCGACATTGTGGCCATTCAAGAAACCATGCGTAAGGAATTCTCTCTGTCGGAGCTCGAGCACTTGAGGTCCGACCTATTTACTTGGCACTGGCTCCCTTCTAGTGGGAGTGCGGGCCACTCAGGTGGCATCCTCCTAGGGGTAAAGGATGCCACCTTTAAGGTAGGGAGCATGGAGCGGGGTGAGTTCTTCGTGAGCATGGAGATCTTTGAGCGGGCACTGAACTTCAAATGGGAAATTATTACGGTCTATGGGCCGGCCAACCACCACCGATCGAAGGCCTTCCTCGGTGAGCTCCGTAGGAAGGTAGCAGCCGCTCAGCTCCTGGTAGTGGTGGGAGGTGATTTCAACCTCATTCGTTCGGAAGAAGACAAGAGCAATAATTTGGTGAATTTCCCGCGGGTGCAGATGTTCAATAACTGCATTGCAGACATGGGGCTTCGCGAGCTCAATCGTGTCAGGGCCAGGTTCACTTGGACAAACCGACAAGTTGAGCCAACTCGCTCCGTTCTTGACAGGATCTTCGCTTCCCCTGAGTGGGACATTCATTGCCCCCTAGCATCGCTTCGGGCAATTACGCGGATTGGCTCAGATCACGCCCCCCTTCTCCTCTCTTCGGAGAATGAGTGTCCTCCCCTTCCGCCCCGATTTCGTTTCGAGACCTTCTGGTTGCGGCAGCCTGGGTTTTCTGCCACAGTGGGCGCGCGATGGCGCGAGGCGCGTGAGGCCCCCCATCGATCCCTTTCGGCCGTCGACAACTGGCACTTCTGTGCCAAGCGATCACAGCAATTCATGAAGGGCTGGGGCGCAAACGTCGGCCGCGACATCCGGGAGCGTAAAAACGCTCTCCTTCATGACATCCAAGCGCTCGACCTGCGGGCTGACACCACTGGCCTCTCAGCTGACAAGTGGATGCTTAGATATGATTCGGAAGACCAGCTCACGGTCATCTACTCAGACGAGGAGGCCTACTGGCGTCTACGGGGTACTCAGGATTGGGTCCTTAAAAGGGGACGCCAATACCGCCTACTTCCATGCCATTGCGAACGGCCGTTGACGCCGGAACACCATCCCTCTTCTTTGGGACGGAGAGTCCCTCTTGCAGAGTCCCGAGGACATCTAGGCTCATGTAGACGACTTCTACAAAGACCTATTCTCTGCTTCCCCACGGGGAGGTCTTGCCCTGGCGCAAGATATTTGGCCTGCCCACAGTTGCGTTTCGCCAGCGGACAACAAGGCCCTTACGGCATCGTTTTCTGAGGCTGAAATTTGGGCGGCTATTAAGGGCATGAATCCATCCTCGGCTCCTGGACCAGATGGGCTCCCAGTGAAGTTCTTCCAGACCTTCTGGGAGGTGATCAAACCTGAGGTGATGGCCCTATTTGACGAGTTCTTGGTCGGGTCCATCGACCTCGCCCGGCTCAATTTTGGTGTAATCCCCCTCATCCCCAAAGTGGCGGGGGCCTCAAAGATCAGCCAATTCCGCCCGATTACGATGATTAACGTCATCTTCCGCATCCTCGCAAAGGGGTACGCCATTAGGGTGGCCCCTATCGCCGACCGGATCACTCACCCGGATCAATCGACCTTCATCCAGGGTCATTATATCCTTGACGGAGTCCTAGTGTTTCATGAAGCACTCCATGAGGTTCACTCCAAACACCTCAAGGCAGTCTTCCTGAAACTAGACTTCCACAAGGCGTATGACACGGTTAGCTGGTCTTTCCTTCGGGAATGTCTCCTCCAAAAGGGCTTCGATGATCGGTGGGTGACTAGGGTGATGCAGATGGTTTCCTCAGGCCAGACCGCGGTGAACATTAATGGGGAGATCGGCCCTTTCTTCCTGCCAGGGCAACCCCTTCTCCCTGTTCCTGTTCAACATGGTTGTCGATGCTCTGGCCGCCATCTTGGATAAGGCCAAGGCGGCGGGCCGCATAAAGGGGATAGTCCCGCATCTTGTTGGGGAGCACGGGGTCTCCCTTCTCCAATATGCGGATGACACCATCATCATGGTGGAAGGATCGGAGAGTGATATTTCGAACCTCAAGTTCCTTCTGTTGTGCTTCCAACAGATGTCTGGCCTCAAGGTCAACTTCGACAAGAGCGAGGTGATGGTCTTGGGGTACTCCCAAGACGAGCGCCAGAGTATTGCGGATCGGCTTAACTGCCAACTTGGGAGCTTCCCCACGACTTATCTGGGGATACGCATTAGTGATTCTAGGCTCACGGTGGCAGACCTGCGCCCCACGGTGGGGAAGCTTCAGCACCGTATCGAGCCTTGGCAAGGTCGTTGGCTCTCCAAAGCAGCATGTACGGTGCTCATCAACTCGTCCCTCTCCAGCCTGCTCTTGTTCATCATGAGCTTCTACAACCTTCCGGAGACGCTTCATCACGAGATCGCCACTGTTCAGGGCCGTTTCTTCTGGGCCGGTGAGGGCGACAAGCAGAAGTACCACATGGTTAGGTGGTCAGAAATCTGCAAGCCTCGCGACCAGGGCGGACTCGGGATCATGTCTTCCAAACGCATGAACACTGCCCTCCTAACTCGGTGGCTTTGGCGGATTGCCAACGGAGATGGTGGCATGTGGCTTCACATCATTCAGCAAAAATACCTCTGAGGCCAGCCTCTCGCTTTCTGCCAGCGGTCTGGGGGATCCCAGTTCTGGCAATCCGTCATCCAGCTCCTCCCAATCCACAAGATTGGGACCTCGATAGAGGTCGGATCAGGCACCGCCACCCTGTTCTGGTTCGACAAATGGTCTGGCGACTTGCCCCTTGCGGCCCGCTTTCCCGACCTATTCTCCATTGTGGTGGCCCCTCAGATATCTGTCACGGCAGCCCTTATTGACTTAGGGCAGCTCGCGTTCCGGAGGCCCTTTGGTCCGGCTGAGACCGCCAACTGGCAGGAGCTGCTTGACTGCATTGCATTGCACGCGCCTGATCTTACGACCGAGGATGACAGCTCCAGATGGCGTCTAGAGCCTTCTGGACAATTCTCCACCAAGTCCCTGTACCAGGCCATTGCTCCCTCGCCTGGGCATGAGGCGCTCACCTTCATTTGGGAGATTCGCCCCCCCCTGAAGATTAGGATCTTCTTGTGGCAATGGATCCGTGGCCGCCTCCCGTCTGGCGTCAAGGTCCTGAAGCGCAATGGCCCAGGTGATGGGCGATGCCCGCTCTGCGGGCCGGAAGAGGATTCGAATCATATCTTCTTCACCTGCGTGTCCGCACAGTTCCTATGGAGCTGTTTCCGCGAGATAGTGGGTGGAAGCTGGGACCACAACAACTTCCCCGCTCTCTTCGCCGACCTCCAGGCGATCCCACCCGCAGTGCGCCACATTAGGTGGCTGTCCATTGGGGTGCTGGCCTAGACGTTGTGGACTGTTAGGAATAAACTTGTGATTCAGCGCATCCCTCTTCGTCGTGCTACTGACGCTTTGTTCAAATGGTCTGCTTACTTGCAGCTTTGGCGGCCGCTTAGCCGCCCAAGGAGAGAGATGCCATCACCTCCATCATCACCCAGCTTCGCACGATGGCTCTCCGGATGGCTCCACCGCTTCCCCCACCACCTCCGAAACCGGATTAGATCATCGTCTTCTCGCCATCGCCATAGCCACCGCCTGGCCGTTTCTCTGTTGTCTCGTCGTGTGCTTGTGTTGGGCTTGTTGTGTTGTGCCCACAACGAAACTTGGGTCTCTTTGTCTGAGTGTGTGTGTTGGACCATGCCCGCGGTGGCTTTGTGTGAGTGTGTGTGGTGTGTTGTTGTTGTGACCTTGATATTCTGTGCTTGGTGGTTGCTTTATTTATAAAGCGGGGCGAAAGCCTTTTTTGGTAATTTAATATAAAAAGTACTAGAACCATAAGATATTTTATGGGTGTGTCTAGGGCACATCTAGATGTGCTCTAGTTATTGCACATCTAAATGAGTGAATCAAGCATAAAGAGAAAAAGAAAAAAGAGAAAAAAAATTCACACGAATCTCAATGTAAGATCAATGACATACTCCCTCCGTCTTAAAATTCTTGTCTTAGATTCGTCTAGATACGGATGTATCTAATACTAAAACGTGACTTGATACATCCGTATTTAGACAAATCTAAGACAAGAATTTTGGGACGGAGGGAGTATGATTTAGATGTGCAATACTTATGGCACATCTAGATGTGCTTTAGCAAAACTGATATTTTATATGGCTGAGATGGCAAGTTGAGTTTAAATTTCGCAACATTAAATCTGATTATGTAACAGGATCTGAAATAGTACGGTCCGACAAGGGCATGCAACAACAAAAAGAAGTCTAGTAACAAACATATTCCCTGTGGATCACCGGTTAGAAGTATAGAAAACATTGTAATCCATAGCAATGGTCGTATGTAGACAAACTTAGTGACGAGTGAGGATGAGAACATAAGTGGGCAGCAGAAATTACCGTGTTCTGGCCAAGAGGAGCACGAAGGGCCAGCTGGTCAAAGGTGAGGCATTCTCCACCGGAATTCACAATGCGGGCCCTTGCCGTCTCAGTGAACCTGAGCGCTGCCACCTTGATCGCCGGCACCTCGTAAACTCTCTTGTCATCTGTTATGGTGCCCACGACCACAGCGATTTGGTTATCCTGCACTCCCAGAATCGCAAAGCCGAACAGGGTCATGCAGAGGTAACGAAAAGAACCTAATCACGCATCAATAAACACCAAAGCAAACGAACAGAGACCTTGCCGTCCATGAACTTGACGAGGCGACAAAGCGAGAGCGGCGGGCGGTTGGTCTTGCTCATGAAGAGGCGCTTCAGGATCACGGCATTGAACTGGCTCTTGGTCCTCCTCACCAGGAAGCGGTAGAGCTGCACGCACACGGATCGGGATGAGACGCTGCTCAAAATAAATTCCGAAATTCGGCAGGAAATGGGGAGGACTCCACCGGATCGAGGTGAACGTGTGGCTTACCTTCACCAGAAGCTTGAGGTAGACATCGTCCGACTTTGGCGCGGTGCGCTTGGTCCTCTTGTTACGGCCGCCGGCGACGAGGTCGATACCCTGCCACGAGAGAGCACAGGAGATGGGTCAGATCGTGCCCACGGTTACATAGATCAGCGTCGACAAGGCAGGCCGGGAGGTATGTTACCATGGCGGCGGCGGCGGCGGCGGCGTAGGGGTGGGTTCTAGGGTTTTGCGGGCGAGCCGAAAGAGTGAGGCATATATAGGCTCGGCGGTGGAGTCTGACTCGAATGGGTTTGTGCGCACCAGCACCAGGTCGGGAACCCCGTGTTGTGTTGGGTCCGGTCCGGTGGCTTGGAGCCTTGGATCAGATTCAGATGTTGCCGAGTGTGCGCAACTGCAGACTATGCTTTGCCCACCAGAAACATCAGCTACCGCCATTTTTTGAAAAATAAAACATCAGCTATCTCCTGATAGGGTGCTAGACATGGATCACTGCACTCGACAATATGCTGCCCCGTCAACAGCCAATATACGTCAAGTTGTTTCAATACAGGAGGCTCTTCTTGACAGTGAGTGAAGTACAGTAAGACAGGAAGGACAAAATTCAGTCATCAAAGATTGCCAGCATAGTACAGTAGTATATCTCGCTCCAGAAGAAATGTGGTTCGTGTTAAAATTCACGAGAAAAATGTAACCAAGAGCAAGAGCACAATGATTGCGATTACATCTTATATATTGTCTAAAATCAACAGGTTAACCAACAGAAACTGTTCAAAACTATCTATGAATATTGATCTATATTTCCTACAACTATGACTTATGCTTTCTGATTGCTGCCTACAAAAAATTCACTCGCCTTCAGCATCTTCATCAGATTCAGAATCTTGGATGATTTGGTTTGTCTTGGCTCTCTTCCTCCGTGCTAACATTTCCTCCTCTTCTCCATCAGACTCAGAATCTTGGACCATCTGGTTTGTCTTAGCTCTCTTGCTGCATGCTAATACTTCCTCCTCTTCTCCATCGGATTCAGAATCTTGGACAATTTGGTTTGCATTGGCTCTCTTCATGTGTACTAATACTTCCTCCTCTTCTCCATCGGATTCAGAATCTTGGACGGTGTCATCATGTTGTGCACTGGCCTGCAGGTTTTCATCAGCACGAACATCTGGACCTTCTTTTGCATCCTCCTCAGGGTCACTCTCAGGTGATGCGGCACTCGCTGGAGGAGAATCCCCTTCACGTTCTTCTTCTGCAGCTTTCTCCTTTGGTTGTATCCGAAAATCTCTTGCTACGCTACGCTTGGCATGCCTCAGAAGGTTCACCTTTGTGAGCTTGCTTAACTGAATTAGGTACTTCTCATAATCCTCAACCTGGAAAATAAGATCAGGAATGCATTTGCTCTCCCTTTTAATCTTCGCGAGGGTTCCTTTTTTGTGTGGTTGCTCACTCTGTAACACACAATAAAGCAAACGAGAAAACAAGAAACTATTAAAATGAGGTGATAGGAGCCATAAGCGTGAACAGTGTATTTATAGTGCCAGAGACCTCTTGAAGTGTAAAGACAAAATTGTAAAGTGGAGCAGTAAGCATCCTGCAAGTTACTTCCGCCATTTTCTGAAATTTGAGACCTGGTATGAACTGCTTGTAGCCCTTAGGTGCAATCTGAGACTTTGAGATGTGAGCCAAGAGCTTGTAGAACTTTGCAGTCAGTTTCAGAAACTGCTCTGCCTGAGAATCTGAGTGTGCAAAGGTAAAATCAGACTGAATAGAGGAATGTAACAATATAGGCGTTTTATGATACTTTTTCAACCTACCCTTAAGGCTCATATGTGTGAAAGACGAAAGAACATGAACTACTGATGTTGATCTGGAGTAGAGTGCTTCCTCCAGAAACATTCTTTGCGTCCTTTCATCTGCTGGCTGATCCTCGTCGACATTAGAAGAGCCGTAACCTAATGTCAGCATTGCCTTAAGCTTACCAAGACCCCATTCCAGTTCCATAAGAGATGACTCAACCATGTGAAGGAAGACAGCAACAAGTGAATTTTTTGTTTTACAATTGACAATGAGAAATGCCTCGGAAGAATCTACAGAGTCCTCGTCTCCGGAGGCTATTAATTTCTTCAACTCTGTTGTCATCTCATGCACAAGAATCATGTCATCTGGAGTTGTCATAAGATGGACAGCGAGTTTTACCATCTCTTGTGCGGTGGTTGGGCTTTGGACAGTATTCTTTCGACATAAGCCTGCAGCCCAATGTCCCACAAGATGCCTCTGATCAGGATGCAGTTTCCTTGATATGCCAAAAATCAGTTCAGATACAGCCTGCAGAAATGAACATGAACTTTAGTTTTTCCATTTGTGAGAGAACTTTAGATTATCTACCAAAGCAAACCATTAAGATCAAATTATTCACTTGTATCTTCAATGAGGATTATTTTGTGGATAGTTATTTATTAACACATAACATGGTATCTGGCATGACATACCCGCACATACCTAAAACAAAGAAAACAAAATCACTCAAAGACTGAGAACAGCAAGTTTGGACGGATAAGTTATCTAGAATATGAAATGTCAACTAATCTATATCATCTACTACCTCCATTCCAAAATAATTTAAGTTCTAGGTTTGTCCTAAGGCAAACTTGTTTAAGTTTGACCAAGTCTACATAAAATATATTAAATCTAGAACATCAAATTAGTCTCATGAGAATCTTTATGAAATATATTTTTATACTATGTGTTGGTGTTGTAAATCTTAGCACATTTTTCGATAGAGTTAGTCAAACTTAAGCAAGTTTGACTTACGACAAATGTATAACTTCAATTATTTTGGAATGGAGGGAGTAGAACTGAACTGTGGCACAACTTCCACCCAAAATAACATAAGCAGGCCAACAAGGAGCATGTGCAAATATTTCCAACGAAATGAACGGTGCAGAAGCAGAAGCATCTACTGTGCATTATGCTTATTATGCTAAATAGGTGCAACTGGGCATCAGAGTTATAATAATGTAATACAGTAGAAACACAATCCATCATATGTTGCTGTCCTACTCAGATTACCATTAGGCTTACCTCGGATTCACGTGAAAGGGATTGGGAAAGGGCTCTAGCATATAACATCTTCAATATGTTCAGAAACACATGAGCGCCTCTTTTTGCTGGATTCTCAGTCACAGTAGTGTCATTGTCAAGAAGCTGGTCAGCTTCCATCATATCCTCTATATTTGAAGGAGCCGAAGATATCAGAAGATCAGTAATGTCACTAGAACGGTCTTCTGATACACTTAGTTTAAAAAGTTCTTTAAAGCATGTCAATGCCAGATATAACTGATCCTTTTTGTTTTCAACTGTTTTCTTCCCTTGGGTTGTGTTCTTCTTGAATCCACCATTCTCTTGCTCTGAATCTAACATAAGCCACCATATGAGCTTCACAATTGGCTGCGCTAAGTTTTTTACATCTTCATACCGCGTTCTTCTTAGATTTCCAATGGCCAGATCACTTGCCTTAGCTGTAAGTGATCTGAACATCTCAAGACAGGCTTTCAGTACGAAGGATAATAGATTGGAGCTCTGATTCAATTTAGATTGGCTAGGACGCTGGCTGCCTTTATCATATTTATCAGCATGGCACTGTTTGGCACACATCACTACAAGCTCATACAAACTTGAATTCATAAATTTCCCCCTCTTTTCATGTAATTTCAGCAAAGAAGCGTTTGAATTTTCATTAGGTTCATTAGTCTGCCTATCTGTAGCACTTCTTGAATCCCCTCTTCTTCGTGCAACTTTCTCCCTGCTCTTGCTTGTTTTCCTCTCAAAGCCACTGTGAGCATCAACGAGCTCCAGTATTTCTTTTTCTAACTTCTCCTTCGGTTCATCAGCAGCTTCAGCTAGTTTTGAAGAAGCAAAATCAACAAAAACCTCAACGATTCCAGGCATAAAAACGTTATGACACTGGACTATCTCCAAAGATGAAGAAGCAGAACCAGCTTCTTGGGTCTGTCCTCGTTGATCTGTTATAAATCAACAGCAAACTGTAAGCATGAAAATATGTGTCATTTAAAATAATAGGGTTAAGCACCAACGGGATGCCTTTATCACAAACCTTCTGTGAGGCATTTCCTCAAATACTTCTGGATATTTGATAATCCTTTCATGAACAAGTCCCTTGATGAGGATCTTCCAACCTGACAGTAGCATAGATTTGGAATACATTATGCTTAAACCAATTAGTTAAGGATTTCAAAATGAGCAAAGACCAAACCTCATTATCCTGGGAAGGAGCAAAACCAAAACACTTCCAATATGCATCACGTGGTCGGTGACATTTACTATTTTGTTGAGCTCGAAGAATGCACGAGACACATGACAGTAGGCAATCCAAAGGTTCCACCATACATACTTTGGCATTCTCAACTTTAAAACATGAATCCATTTTAAGGGGGCATTCAGCATTCTGAAGCAATTTAGGCAACAGCATCCCATAAGAAAAACTTTATTTGGCTTGCGAAAAAAATGTACTTGAGTGAATCTACAGTATCAAGTGGACAGAAGTGGATACAAGAATCTCTTTGGTAGTTTTACCTCTATGTAATAGTTTAGGAAGTGAGGCCACAGGAAATCAAGGACATAGTCTGCAACATCTGGATCGGAGGTAACAATTCGAATGAGACCCTCGTACAAAACCATTTTGACTCTAGCCTGTAATAGCAGAGTAGCTATGTCAGGAACTAATATCTGCATTGCTATAGATGAAGGATAGAACAAATAAGTAGCACAGTATATCTGTAAGATACCTGCTGGGAAAGACATCTGCGAAGCAATCCACTTAATTCTTGAAAGAGTTCCACACCAACCTCTCTATGTATTTCAGGTTGCTGGCTAGAGCTCGGTTGACTTGATGAGTCTTGAAAAGGATTAGCCTCATTTTTCCTGTACTCGCTCTCTGTTACAATCAGCTCAACTATAGCATTTGTAGCGGCAATACGGACAGCATCCTCCCGCTTGAACATGGCCTTCCTTACTACCAATATTATGTAATCCTGAAAATTGATTCCACCACAATCATCATACCCCGGTTTACAACGACAAAAGCATGGAATACTGTGAAGGTCACAGACCTTGAGATCACGGCTGAACTTAGTGAGTGGCAAGATGCAATTGATCAGACCCGTCGATATCTTGTCATTCATGAAGGCAAAATAGTCCAGCAACTCCTTCAGGTGTGCAACGTATTCTAGCATTGGAAACGGATGACTCCGAACTAAGCATCCAAGCAAACTGTAGAAAAAGACAGAATTTACTAAAATAGAAAGTATACTCCGCAAGCTTTTAACGGGTTTTCGAGCTTCTGTTACCGAAGGACTGGTGCACTTTGCTGGGGCTTTGCTGAGAGGATCCGGAACTTGCATTGTTCAATTATCTGACCTCAAGTAAACCAATGGGAAAAAAGTAAGCCAATGGAAACATGCTATGTCATATTAAACGAATCAAGCAGCTAATCATAATTGACTCCCCAACAAAAAGATCAGACCGCCTTGATCATACCTCAGTGCGTGCCATTTCGTGGGTCTCAAACAACGACTTGAGCATATTAACACCTATTTCTTCAGTGCTCATAACCCCTTCGTCTGGACCATCTTCCTCCCCTGGATCACCGTTTGAGGCTTCTAACAGGAGAAAACCTACCTGAACAATGCTTGGAACGACATGCTCCCTCCCACCAATGCTCTCAGCGACCTGCATATTAGGCCCAATTTACAATCCCAAAGAGAACTAAGAATCCAAGGTAGAGTATTCTGATCATCACAGATTCAAAATACAAATTCCTCACTGCTTTCAGTAGTGCCTTCTCAACACAATGAGCAGCCTCTACACTTTCCTCTTTGAGGCCATCTGGCAACCACTTGCAGCGCCTATAAGACATTGGTCACGAAACCAGCCAATCAGAACAAATATCGATGCTAAATACTCCCTCCGTTCCAAAATAGATGACTCAACTTTGTACTAACTTTGTACTAAAGTTGGGTCATCTATTTTGGAACGGAGGGAGTACATCTCACAACAAATGTGTACGCTAAATACATCCCAATTAGACAACAATGCCCTCACCTCGACATCCGATAATCCCGGCGTGATGTAGTGGCAGCGTCCCGGAGCACGGCCACAGCACCGTCGTTGAACCTCCGCACGCGTGCCACGGACAGCAGTACCGCCACGGCGAATGCGTTGAGCACACCCGTGGCATTGGCCTTGACGGCGGCTACCACCTCCCTTGCCAGTGCAGGGTCCTGCTTAACCGCAAAGGCGACGTGCATCAGCACGGTGCCCTCGACCTGCCGTGCGATGGACGGCAGGGCGCGCACACGGGCGCCGTGGCGGCCGCCGAAGAAGCGGAGGAGGCCGGCGAGGACGAGCCGGGGGTGGACCGGTTTGGAGGCGAGGAGGAGGAGCTGATAGGCGAGTGCGGGGAGGTCCTGGACATCGGCGCCGGGGAGGAGGGAGAGAACCTTAGATAGGCAGTCGGGAACGCGGGATCGGAATGACACGGGGAGGTCGCGCAGGAGGGAGGCGACGGCGAGGAGGGTCGGAGACGGCCAGCTGGGCGCGTTGAGGAGGGAGGAGAAGGCAGCGGAGGCGGCCGAGGGGTTTGGGGAGAGGGAGAGCAGGGCTGGGAGGAGGGAGAGGTGGTTCGGGGGGGAGGCGGCGGAGAGGGAGCAGAGGAGGTCGGCGAGGGCGTCTGGCGGGAGAGCGGGTAGGAGGGGAACCGCGGCTGAGGGGTCGCGGGAGGCGAGTTGGAGGACAGGTTCCACGCTGGACCGTGGGGGTTGCTGCGACGAGGGAGGGCCATCGACGGCGGCCGCCGACATCACCGTCCAAAGGCGTGGCTGCCGGCGGGGAGTTTGGGGGTTCGGGCGGGAAGCGGGTGGGGTTTTCGCTCGCCTTCCGTGACACGAGAAGGTTTTTCTTTTTTCTTTTGTGTGTGTGTTTCTGCACGCTCGCCTTCCTGCACCTTTAGGGCTTGTTTGGTTCGACGTTATCCTGATCGGCAAATTTCACAGTTTTGATCTGTTGACGAAATCAATTCACATAATAAACTACCCGTAATTCACATAATGAACTGCCCGTGAAACTATTTCACTCTTCTCATCTTTTTGTGTAGCGTCCGTCATGCAGGCGCCACACCCTACGGTGCAACGTCCAATTCAACGGCGTTGCACGCCAGTCCACCGTGGCAGCCCCTGGACCCGCACCCAGCAGTGCAGCGCCTCCGAGCTAGGCGCCGCACATATGCAACGCCTAGCGCTCGGGCACTGCATTGTGACTTATTCACCGCGGCGGCCCTCTCCTCCCCCCCCCCCCACCCCATTGCACCACTAGTTACAGTTACAGAAACAGCATAGCCGCGGCGGCGGCCCTCTCCTCCCCCCTCTCAATCCCCTCTTCCAAATTCTTCAGATCTAACGATTTGGTCCGTGGATTCCTTCACCAATCCATTCTAGAAGGTACTCTCCTCCGATCCCTTTCTTTCTATCCATAGAATGTATGATATTTTGAAGATTTGGGGAACCCTTATTTGAATCTTGCATGTATTAGATTTGGGGAACCCTTGTTAGATTAGAATGTTGCATGTATTAGAATCTTGCATGTATTAGATACCTAATTTAGCAACCCTAGTTTAGTATATTTTATTAAAAAAAAATGGTTTGGATACATAGGTTGACATGTTATTTTATATGGAAAAGAGATTTGTATTAAATCTTGCATGAAGTAGGCCTAGTTTAGTTTATTTGTGTTGAAATTATATTTGTGTTGACAAGAATGCTTTGGATACATATGCTTTGAATTTTGTATGTACTAGGCGTACTTTAGTTTATTTGTATTCAAAAGATAATCGTGTTGATAAGAAAATTTTCTTTTAAAATTGTTAGGATGGTTTGGCTTCTCGATAATCACTGGAACAAACAACACCGGTCGTATGCTATGGTGGTGGAGCAGCGGGTAATAATGAAAGTGGCCGGTTTTATGAATTTCGTGTTTATTTCAAACACAAATGCTCCATATGTAATGTTATGATTTGTTTGTTTGTAGGAGCTTGCACCTCTGAAGCTTCGTTCTCACGGGGTCACCCTTGGGTGGATGCGCTATGATGAGCGATACACACCGTATGTAAGGGAGACAGGACTTCTCCCTTTCATTCAGATGGTCAGACGGTCGACGCCACCCAACAATGCTCCAGCACTCACCGCGCTTATTGATCATTGGAGGCCGGAGACACACAGTTTCCATCTTCGGACCAGGGAGATGACCGTAACGCTTCAGGATATTGCTATGATCACCGGTCTTCCTATCAATGGGAATCCTCTATGTATGAGCATTGATTCTGATGGGTGGCGCGCGCAAATGAATGCCCTTATCGGTATGGTTCCTCCGGAGCCTCGGGAACCAGCAACAGAAGACAAGAAGAAGGAAAGAGTCGCAGTCGGTGCTCCTTTCACATGGATTACTGAGCACTTTGGTACTTGCCCTTAGGAAGCTAATGAGGACACGGTCAAGACATATGCTCGTGTCTATATGTGGTACGTGATATCCAGGACTATGTATGCTGATGGCACAGGCAAGAATGCTCCATGGATGTGGCTGAAGGTGTTGACCGTCTTTGATAGCAATTGGAGTTGGAGTTCGGCAACACTGGCTTACTTGTATAGACAGGTATGAAGTTGTTTCTTTTTCACTTCATTGCTACATTATAAATGCGATCTTGCTCTTAATTTAACCATGCTCTCTTTTATGTGCAGTTGGACGAAGCCTGTTGTAGGTCATTTGGAGGTATTGGTGGTTGTTTGCTCGCACTTTCCATATGGAGCTGGGAGCGTTTGCCGGTTGGACGCCCGAAGACCGTGAAGTACGAGGATTGGGACAACAAAAGCAACCCACTATGGCTCCCCAGTTGGGCTTACAAGTGGGATGTGTTAAATGAGACGACGGATGATCCCTCGGTCATGTACAAGTTGTACTAGAGTGAGCTTGACGCGATCACGCCTAAGCAGGTGAATCGACATTGCATAAGTGATTATGATGCTTCTATTGTAAGTCGATATCAATTTTGCATTCTATCCCATTTTGCAGGTGGTATGGGAGCCGTATGGAACAGGAGACAGTTTTGGTAACCCTATAGAGTTCAGACTGAATCCGATGTGCACTAGGGATAGGGATCTCTGGCGTATGCGGTGCCCACTCATATGCAATTGGGCGGTTGAGCTTCACCTCCCACATCGAGTGCGCCATAAGTTTGGTTTGTTCTAGGCACACCCATCGGAGTGGGAGGACACGGACAAGTTGCTACACGCGTAAAATATAATTAACCTTGAGCACTTAGCAGCTTCTCGGCGGTTTCGATGGTGCTAATATTCTGTTTCTAACTTGCAGGTTGGATAGGAAAAGGCAGCGGAAGATCAAGAATTGGGACAAGCATCACGGGAACTATGTCGTACAGTTCGCGCTTAGTGTGGAGCAAGCTAGGGCTGGAAAACGAGCCCCGCTTCGTGAGCACTGCCCGATCGCGTTCAACAACTATCTCACATGGTTTCTTGCAAGTACCCGTGTGGAGGTATGCAAGCCGGCGTATGCTGAGGAGATTTTGGAAGAACCCACCGTTTTTGATGAGGTAGCGCAGCACCAGTACAACGCATTAGTCAGGAAAGGCAACTCAATGATCCCTTCAGCTCCAATGATGAACTTTATGGTATTTGCCCTCTTTGCTTTTCATTCACACTATTCACATCTTCGCTTGCCTAACACGTTAATACCGTTTCTGTTCATAGCGTGCCCAGATCAAGAAAGCAGCTGATGAGACCGAGACTATTCTTGAAACAACCCCGGCTGGCGAAAGCGATGGGGAAGGTGCACTTCGAGCATTCATCAAGGTTCACATCTCCTTCAAACTAGCACTTAACATGTGTTGCTACGTTCGATGTCTCATTCACTTGTACATGTTGCAGTGCCAGGGCCAAAAGTTAAGGCGTCTATCAATCCTTTTCGGTTGTCGTGACCCCGAGTATGTATCACCAGAACGGTCTAGGTCGGCGACACCATCAGATCCCGCTTCGGGGAAGGGCCATGGTGATCATTTGGAGGATGAGGATGTGGGTGTGGTCACCCAAGAGGTATGGCATGAGCATAGATATCCAATTGTTGATGCATTGCTAACTATATCCTCACACATTGTCTTTCCATATCTTTTGTTGATGCATAGGTTGCTGATGATATGACCTTGGGGACGTACCAGGTTAGGTCTGCATACAGGTTAAAGCCTAGGACGAGAATCAACAAGTACACACCTGAAGACTTCACCCAAAGAGGCAAAAGGATGGTCGGCACCTCGCAGATGGCGGCTTTGGATGTCTATTTGGATGACGATGTGGATGACGTGGAGGAACCAGAGCCAGAGCGGGAGCGGGTTCCTCTTCCTAGGAAGGTGAAGAAGTTAGCTAGCAAGAGGGGGGAGCAACCAAAAAGTGCTCAAGGAACTAGTCATCGTCCTCTATTTGTAATGTTGAACTTGAAGTGGTGGTAGCTTGTAGTAATGTGGAACTTGTTATGTCGGTGAACTTGGAGTGGTGGTAGCTCTATGTTGGACTTGATCCTCTTGTATGTCTTAGTTATGTTGAACTTGGAGTGGTGGTAGCTCTATGTTGAACTTGAAGTCATTGTTTATCTTAGCAATGTTGAACTTGTTGTCTTAATAATGTTCAACTGTGACTGAAATGTTGAACTTAAAGATCCTGACTGCTTATTCTAGGAAATGTTGAACTGTGCCTGAAAATGACCCAGTTTGCAAGTTACAACCGTGCAACGCCTAGCCTGGAGGTGCCACACTAAGTAGTGCAATGCCTAGCTCCAGGGCATTGCACTGCTCAGTGTGGCGCCTCCAGGCTAGGCGCAGCAGCAGCTGTAACTTGCAAACGTTTTGTTTGCTCTTTGTTTAGCTCATCCTAGGAGTGTAATGCCTCAGAGCTAGGCGATGCACTGTACAGTGTGACGCCTAGCTCTGAGGCGTTGCACGCCTTGGATGAGCTAAACAGAGAGCAAACAAAGTGTTTACAAGGGCGTTGCACTACTCAGTGTGGCGCCTCCAGGCTAGGCGCTGCAGCAGCTGTAACTTGCAAACGTTTTGTTTGCTCTCTGTTTAGCTCATCCCAGGAGTGCAACGCCTCAGAACTAGGCGTCACACTGAGCAGTGCAACGCCCTGGAGCTAGGCGTTGCACTTGTACTTAGCGAATTTTTTGGCATATGCACACATATTCCGATGATGTGAAGTAGGATTGATACATAGCAAGCGAAGAACTGTGAAGAAAACATATGCACAGAGTACTTCACGACACATACTAGTTCATAATACATAGTACTTCACGACACATAGTAGTTCACAACCAAATCGAGGAGGAGAGATAGTAGTTAATGACACATAGTAGTTCACAACCAAATCGAAGAGCATAGTTTAGAGGATAACACGATCATCGTCCACAAGCAAGTTGAAGATGACATAGCTCTATTGCATAGAGCAAGGCCCCTTTCCCTTCTTCTTCTTCTTCTTCCTCCTCCTCCTCCTCTCTTCTTCCTCTTCATCCTCCCTTTTCTTATGAGGTGGGCCTCCTTAACCACCCTCTCCATGAATATCTGATTCCCCCTCTCTTTTTTTCAGCTGCAATTGCCCAAAGCTTCATGGTTCCTTCTTCAAAATCCTTTTGATGCTTCTTCTGTGCCTCCTCACATTTCCTCACCAACGCTTGCTCCCTAGCGCGCATCGCATTTGACGCTCTCTATTTTGCCTTCCTCTTCTCCTCAAGCTCCTCTTCCTTCTTCTTCTTTAGCTTGGCTACATCCTCCTCTCTAAGCTTCTTCGCAGCCTTCTCCCACCATCCCGCCATCTCATCTTCACCATCCTCCTTCATTGTTGATTTGTTGGGTTGTGAAGCCGCCATACCTACAATGAGTGAAACATAATGGTTAGTAAAGACAATAAGAACAAATGGAAGCACATGTAAAACAAGAACATATGAAAAATAATAACATATGAAACATTATAGTTAGTGAGCAACATACGAAAATGGTCCATCGAGGTATCCAAACTTTCCTCTGCAACGACCTTGCCCTTGTCCATCACCATGGCCAAGTCCATCACCAAGGCCAAGACCATCACCACGGCCAAGACCATCACCACAGGCAACACCACCACCACGAGCTCTACCACCACCACGGCCTAGACTACCACCACCACGGCCTCTTGTAAGTCCTAGTTGCCGACCTCTTTGTCACCCAGATCCTCTTTGGCTAACACTTGGTTGGCTTGGCACTTGTTGGCTACCACTTGGTTGGCTTGGCATTTGTTGGCTACCACTAGGTTGGCTCCCATTTGGTTGCCTTGGCACTTGTTGGCTACCACTAGGTTGGCTCCCACTTAGTTGCCTTGGCACTTGTTGGCTCCCACTTGGTTGCCTTGGCACTTGTTGGCTACCACGTTGTTGCCTTCGCACTTGTTGGCTACCTCTTGGTTGGCTTGGCACTTGTTGGATACCACTTGGTTGGCTCCCTTGTGTAGCTCCTTGTTGGCTAGTGCTTGCATCATTTTTCTTAGACCTTTTCCTTGGTTTCGTACATTTTCTTTTGTTGTGGAATGACCTTTGCATTCCCCACAACGGGAGCTCTCACGAGGCTCTTGGAATTGGTTGTTTCCCGCTTCACGGCGGCCACCATGGCCCCATCCATCCATGTCGCCTCTAAGACGCTTTGTCTTACGTCTATCCCGTTTAACAACCTTCAACTCCGGATCCGGCCATAGTTGAACTCCATGGTACTCCGGCCATTGTGATTGGTCAAAGTATGGGTGAAAGCAGGGAGCCCATGTTTTCTTGACCGTCATGATTGAGAACTCCAACTCCCTCACGGTGCATGGGTGATTGATGTCCACATTTCTAACGCGACCAGCGGTATACAAGTGTGAGCATGGGAGATGAAGCAACAATGGCCTCCCGCAAGAGCAATCACATTGTGTTAACGACACCTTGAAAGCCCGACCTCCATGTTGCCGGCCATTGTTTGTGGTTCCTCCTGGCTCTTTCACTTCGTACTTCCACTCTTCATTGTCATATAATATAGCTTCTTCTGAGTCCGCCTTCCGTGATTGAAATTCTAACCATTCATCAACCTTGGGTGGGAACTTGTACTTGTACTTGCGTGGGTTCTCACCCGCTATCTGTGCATCAGTTTCCATCGAGTACTTTAGAAAGTATGCATTCATCTTGTCAAATGTGTATTGAACTATTGCCGTCACGGGTAATCCACGTGCACCTTTGAGCACCCTATTTAAGCATTCGGCCATATTGCTTGTCATTTGACCGTATCTCCGGCCATCTTCATCAAAATCACGTGCCCACTTGTTCCGGTGTTGAATGTGCCTATTGATAAAGTCTTGACCCCAGGGATCAAGTTTTTTGTGTGCGAGCAATTTGTTCAACAAAGTGGCAAACCGCTTCTCGGAGAAAGCGAGACAACAATCTTGAAGATCATCGGCCAACTCCTTAAGGCCATATGCCCTATAGAAGTTCGAACAAAAGTGCCTCATGCACCATCGATGGTGCAACGGAGCATGCCTGGGAATGTCAATCTCCACCGCATTAAGAATTCTTGGATGCCGATCCGATATGACACAAATTTCCCTTTGAGCGGGTAACACCTTCGTCCTCAAAAGACGCAAAAACCACTCCCAGTTGTCATTGTTCTCCACCTCAACCAAAGCAAATGCCAATGGCAACACCCGATTACTGGCATCACTTGCTATCGCAACCAACAAGGTGTCCTTGTATTGTCCGGTCAAGAACGTGCCATCAATGGTGATGACCGGCCTACAGTGTTCGAAAGCCCTCACGCATTGCTTGAACAGCCAAAATGCACGACCAAATACTCGGACTTTCCTTCCTTCATGAACCGTTGTTTGGTGCCCATGAGGCTCGACCACATGAACCATGCCCGGGTTTGTGGCGGCCATGGCTAACAACAACCTAGGGATTCGGTTGTATGCTTCCTCCCAAGTACCATACAACATCTTAAATGCGGCTTGCTTCGCCTTCCATGCCTTGCCGCACTTCACCTTGTAATGAAAGATGGCTTTCACAAGGTCAATGACATGTTGGACGCTCATTGTTGGAAGTGTGGATATTGAGTTCGAGAGCCTGTAAGCGATGAACTTAGACGTGAGTTGTCTGTGGTCTTGGGACACAATCTTGCCATCCACCCTTTTGCCTCGGCACATGTGAGTTGGCACACAACTCACTACGTGCCAAGTGGGACCTCCTTTCCATGGTTTTGCATGCACAATCCACAGACATATTTCATCTTCACATGCACATGCAACCGTGTAGCGCACATTGACGTCCGAGTGCACCACCTTGTGTGGACGATAATGCGTAACCGAGTAGTTGTCGATCCACATCTTCAATTCCAAGAAGGTTTCGAACTTAGACCCTTTAGCAATCCGGTTCTTGTCGTCTCCCAAATCACGGTGAGAGCTTGGCCTAACCCCAAGAGATATAGATTTGCCACCATCCACAACGGCTTCATCCGCGAGACTAACATCCGTGAACAATGGTGTCTTGTGATCCCGACCGAATACCTTCTCGAAAGCTCCGCCTCCTTCACTGTGAACCCCTCCTCATCAACTTGTTCATCGGGACCTTCGTCATCTGAATCCGATGCATATGCATGGGAAAAAGGGATGGAATGGTCCTTTGTCTCTTGCAAATGATATTTGTTGAGATCACCCACATTGTTGTCATGGAGATCAACTTCATTGTCATCGTTCGCATACTCATTATTGTCCTCTTGCAAAGCTTCATCTTGGTTGTTTGTAAACGGGCTCAATGTTGGCCTCACTTCTTGGGTCAAAAGAGGTTCAACAATTTCATCTCGCTTCAAGGGTGGGGGGCTACTAGCAACCAAAGGGGAGGGTTTCCGGTTCAAGTCCAAATGCAAACTTGAATCAACCTTCTTCGTTGCAAATAACTCAAGAGCCTTGTCAAGTGATTCGGCCACCGTTTCCTTGTATGCAACCCAACGTTGCTCCGAGTTGACACGCATTGTCTTCCAACGGATGTACATTCCAAAACCTACATTATGCCTTCCCTCCAACTCAACGATATCACTAGGGCCCATCCAATTCAAATCTTTCCTCACTTGTTGCAAGAGCTCTGCATAGCTAGGACTACTATCAAACACCATGTCAAGCTCATCTGGGTCCGGTTCAATATTGCCTTTCAAGAAGGCGTCTTTGTCCCCATGATGAACAAACACACATGTTCTTCCCATCCCTATAAGCATTCAAACAACACAACATAACATTGCTTCCATGAGTACTAATTTAAGGATTAACACGGAATACAAACCCTAAAATATATATCAAACAACAACCCTAACCATAACCCTAACAATAACCCTAACCCTAACCATAACCCTAGCACCAACATAAGAACACCCATAAGAATAACCCTAACATACTAACAAAGCCTAATCATAGGAAAATGGCAAACAAAGATCTCACATCTCCATGCAAATCTCTAGATCCGAACAAAACTAGGGTTTCCCCAAACTAGCAACAAATGAGCAATTAGATAACATTACTTGGATCAAAACAAGGGGATCGGAGAAGATTACCTTGAGGGAGGGTTTGATTTCGAAATCCACGGACAAATTCTTCAAATTTGCAAGATTTGGGAGAGGATTTGAGAGGGGGAGAGAGTGGGAGAGGGGGCAAAGCTCGGGTTGGGGTGTGTGGGGTGGGGGAGTGGGGGAGGGGGGCCCAGCCCCTATCTAAGTCACAGTGCAGCGCCCGACGACTAGGCGCTGCACATTACATGTGTGGCGCCTAGCTCGGAGGCGCTGCACTGCTGGGTGCGGGCCCAGGGGCTGCCACGGTGGACTGGCGTGCAACGCCCCCGAGCTGGGTGTTACACCGTAGGGTGTGGCGCCTGCGTGGCGGGCGCTACACAAAAGGGTCAGGGGAGTGAAATAGTTTCACGGGCAGTTCATTCTGTGAATTGATTTCGTCCAGAGGTCAAAATTGTCAAATTTGCCTCAGGGATCCCCGTCCAAAACCGGGGCGTACAACCCACAGGGCAAGTCGGACCATGGAAAACCACGGGAGCATTTGGTCGCTCGCTCACCAGGATTATGGATCCCGATCTGCGTCGTTTCCATGGGGCAGTTTTCCACGTCAAGAGGGGTCGGGGAGGAAACCCACGACGCGTGCGCCTGATTCTCCGTCGCCTCCGTCTAGCGAAAACCCTCTGTCATATGCCTCCAATCCTCCTTCTCCTTCCTCCAAGATTCGACCCAAACAGCAACATGATATTCTCCATGGTTTTGACGGGGATACCATGTGAGCGGGGAAATCCCCACTTGGAGGTTTACTCCCAGGCTCTGAGGGAACTAAATTTGACCCACCTTTTGGTTGGCTGCATTGCCTTAGGCGCACATATCACACGTTGTTTGGTTGTAACCTGCATAAGGTGGTGTCACCACTTCTCACTAGTGGTGACCTTACCACACACGGTCTGAACAGTTTCACTCCTGGCTATGAGTTATAGAGGGGAAAGCATCATAAAATTCAAGGAGCAAGACACAATTCATCACAAAAAATTGAGGGGGGGAGCATCATATGATCCAACTATATCAACCAAGTTCATGATACAATCAAGATCGTAATCTTTCAGGAACATGGGAGAGAGAGATCAAACACATGGCTACTAGTACATACCCTTAGCCCGAGGATGAACTATTCACACATCACCATGAGAACGAAGAGATAGTTGTTGGTGATGGTATGACAGAGATGTCCCTGGCAGCGCTCTGGCACTACCGGAGGAGAAGGGGAAGGGGCCCTCCTTCTTCTTCTTCTTCCTTGGCCCTTTGAGAAAAGATGGAATCTCCCCTAGACCAGATCTCTCTTATTTGTCTTGTTTTCAGTACTATTTTCTGCCCGAGCATCATTTCTTTTATAGATGGAGATCCATAACTCTGACCAGACTAAAATTTGGAGTTTTTTTATTATAGTATCTTTCTTGCGGCAAAGAAGGTAATCAACTGACATAGGGGCCTCCAACGCGATCCCCTCACGTGGCCAGGGGATGGTCGCAGTGGCTGGACGTGTGGGGCCCTCGTGGCTCCCGTCTTCTAGCTATGGGACTCTTTTATTCAATAAATAATTAACAAAAATCATGTCATCCCGGCTCCGTGTTTTTGACCTAAAAACACAAAACAATAGAAAACAAGAATTGGCCTCTCGCACTAATCAAATAAATATTATGCCAGAAACTTAAATAAAGTATGAATACTTCATAAATTAGTACATGTTTGAGGCGCATCACACACCAAGACCAGAGCTAGCAAGTCTGTCATGACTACTCAAGCGGGGAACGAGGGACAGAAAAGGCATCCAAGTTGGAGCACGTAAACGACATAGTACAATGGCTACCCACTCCCTCCCTCCTCCCTTCCTTTCACTACAAAAAAATACACTTCCGTGATGATACATGTTTGTCACGGTAGGTCACGTTTTCTGTCATGCATGTACATCCATGACGATTTTATGACAGAATTAAGATAGTCATACATGTGTTGTTGTAGAAGTGTTCCATGACAATACCAAAATTATCATTACGGAAGTGTCCACTTCCATGACGATAAATGACACGTCATAGAAGTGTTTTCGTCAAGGGTAACCGACACGTGGCATCCACCGTAATGGGTCGCCGTTAAGCTATTGGGTTCCGGTTTGAATCTTATAACCCGTTAACAGCCCCAACCAATGGGGATTTCCACCTGTAAAATTCTCATTGGCCGGAGGATCCACGTGTTGGCTCAGTGTTGGGACAGATGTCATCCACTCATTGGACATGAGGCACCTATGATACGTCGACACGTGGCACGGCCCAACAGAGGCCCATTCTGGTGAAAAGGCCGGCCCATTTGTCTTAGTCAAAAGGTAGCGGACCGGCCCACGAAAAGTGTGTTAACGGCCTATTCGCATATAGCCCATTTACAGCCCGCTAACTCACGACCCATTATGGCCTATACGAATTAGGCCAAGTAGCGTCATCTGGGCCGTCCAATATGATTCCGGCCCGTTGTAACTTCTGGCCCATGTATGGCCCATGACGTCTTTCGGTCCATATGAAGCCCTTTGTAACTCTTAGCCCATTAACGGCCCGTGGTGAAACTGGCCCGTAATGAATAGTGTATCACTTTATACCCATTAAAGGCCCATTATTCCATTGGACCGTTTCCATCCCGTGTTATCTTTCAGCATTCTCAGGGCCCATTTATTCTTGGGTTGATTTGCAACATTCGATTACTCATGGTCCGTTACTCGCATATTCCGGTTGTGGGCCAAATTCAGCCTGTGGTTAAAGTCGGCCCGTTTGTGGCCCGTTAATCCGTTGGGCCGTTTTCATAACATCATCAAATAGGGCCGATTAACGATGGCCCGTTATGGTCGGCCCATGAACGGATGATTCGAACTCTAGCCCGTTTACAACCCATAATGCGGTCTGTTATTGTCCCATGTTGCTAAAGTAGGAGAAACAGACACCCGCCAGCCACCTTTATGCAAAACTAGTTGCATGTCTGTCGGTGGAACCGGTCTCATGTGCATGGATATGTAAGGTTGGTTCGGGCCGCTTCATCCCACAATACCGCCGAATCAAAATAAGACGTTGGTGGTAAGCAGTATGACTATCACCACCCACAACTCTTTGTATTCTACTCGTGCATATCATCTACGCATAGACCTGGCTCAGATGCCACTGATGGGAATTGTTGCATGGAAACAAAAAAATTCTATGCACACGCAATGATCTATCCATGGAGATGCATAGCAATGAGGGGAAAGTGTGCCTACGTACCCTCGTAGACCGTACGCAGAAGCGTTTCTCAACACGGTTGATGTAGTCGAACTTCTTCGTGCTTAGACCAATCAAGTACTGAACGCACCTCCGCATTCTGCACACGTTCATCTCGGTGACGTCCCTCGCCTTCATGATCCAGCAAGACATCAAGGTAGTAGACGAGTTCCGTTAGCATGACGGCATGGTGACGGTGATGGTGAAGTGATCCTCGCAGGGTTTTGCCTAAGCAGTACGAAAATATGACCGAGGGTGTAAATGATGGAGGGGGGCGCCGCACATGGCTAGGCAATTGTCTAGTGTGTGGGACCGAATCCTACTTGGGCTCCTCCCAAGCCGCGCCCCCCTGCCATATTTGTCGGAGGGGGAAGGAAAGAGGGGGGGAGAGGGAAGGAAGGGGGAATCCTATTCCACTCTTTCCTTTCCCTTCCCCTCTTTCCTTCTCCTCCTAGTCTGGCCCATATGGGGGGCGCACCAGCCCCTTGTGGCTGGTGTGTTTCCCCTCTTGGCCCATAAGGCCCATATCTTTTGCCGGGGGTGCCCGGAACCCCTTCCGGTGACCCGATAAGTACCCGATACCCCCCGAAACACTTCTGGTGTCCAAATACCATCGTCCTATATATAAATCTTTACCTCTAGAACATTTCAAGACTCCTTTTCATGTCCGTGATCTCATCCAGGACTCTGAACAACATTCGTTCACCAAATCACATAACTCATATAATACTATATCGTCATCGAATGTTAAGCATGCGGACCCTACGGGTTTGAGAACTATGTAGACATGACTTAGACACCTCTCCGGCCAATAACCAATAGCGGAACCTGGATGCTTGGCTCCTACATATTCTACGAAGATCTTATCGGTCGAACCATTATGACAACATACGTAATTCCCTTTGTCCATCGGTATGTTACTTGCCCGAGATTCGATCGTCGGTATCTTCATACCTAGTTCAATCTCGTTACCGGCAAGTCTCTTTACTCGTTCCGTAATACATCACCTTATGACCAACTCCTTAGTCGTTTTCTTGCAAGCTTATGATGTGTATTACTGAGAGGGCCCAGAGATACCTCTCTGATACTCGGAGTGACCAATCCTAATCTCGATCTATGCCAACTCAACAAACACCTTTGGAGATACCAGTAGAGCATCTTTATGATCACCCAGTTACTTGTGATGTTTGATAGCACACAAGGCATTCCTCCGGTATCCGGGAGTCGCATAATCTCATAGTCGAAGGAATATGTATTTGACATGAAGAAAGCAATAGCTATAAAACTGAACGATCATAATGCTAAGCTAACCGATGGGTCTTGTCCATCACATCATTCTCCTAATGATGTGATCCCATTATAAAATGAAAACTCATGTCCATGCTTAGGAAATCTTAACCATCTTTGATCAATGAGCTAGTCTAGTAGAGGCTCACTAGGGACATGGTGTTTGTTTATGTATTCACACATGTATCAAGGTTTCTGGTCAATACAATTCTAGCATTAATAATAAACCTTTATCATGAATAAGGAAATACAAAATAACAATTTTATTATTGCATCTAGGGCATATTTCCTTCAGTCTCCCACTTTCACTAGAGTTAGTAATCTAGATTACATTGTAATAAATCTAACACCCATGGAGTCTTGGTGCTGATCATGTTTCGCTCGCAAAAGAGGCTTAATCAACGGTTTTGCTATATTCAGATCCGTATGTATCTTGCAAATTTCTATGTCTCCCTCCTTGACTTCTTTACGAATGGATTTGAAGCCTCTCTTGATGTGTTTGGTTATCTTGTGAAATTTGGATTCCTTTGCCAAGGCAATTGCTCCAGTATTGTCACAAAAGATTTTCATTGGACCCGATGCACTAGGTATTACACCCAGATCGGATATGAACTCCTTCATTTGCTGCTTCTGAAGCAGCTATGTACTCCGCTTCACACGTAGATCCCGCCACCACGCTTTGCTTGGAACTGCACCAACTGACAGCTCGACCATTCAATATAAATACGTATCCGGATTGTGACTTAGAGTCATCGGGATCAGTGTCAAAGCTAGCATCGACATAACCATTTACGACGAGCTCTTTGTCACCTCCATAAATGAGAAACATATCCTTGGTCCTTTTCAGGTACTTTAGGATGTTCTTGACCGATGTCCAGTGATCCACTCCTGGATTACATTGGTACCTCCCTGCCAGACTTATGGCAAGGCACACATCAGGTTTGGTACACAACATTGCATACATGATAGAACCTACGGCTGAGGCATAGGGAATGATTTTCATTTTCTCTTTATCTTCTACAGTTGTCGGGCTTTGAGTTTAACTCAACTTCACACCTTGTAACACAGGCAAGAACCCTTTCTTTGACTGATCCATTTTGAACTTCTTCAAAACTTTGTCACGGTATGTGCTTTGTGAAAGTCCTATTAAGTGTCTTGATCTATCTCTATAGATCTTGATGCCCAATATATAAGCAGCTTCACCGAGGTCTTTCATTGAAAAACTATTATTCAAATATCCTTTTATGCTATCTAGAAATTCTATATCATCTCCAATCAACAATATGTCATCTACATATAATATTAGAAATGCTATAGAGATAGCACTCACTTTCTTGTAAATACAGACTTCACCAAAAGTCTGTATAAAACCATATGCTTTGATCACCTCATCAAAGTGTATATTCCAACTCTGAGATGCTTGCACCAGTCCATAGATGGATCGCTGGAGCTTACACACTTTGTTAGCACCTTTAGGATCGACAAAACCTTCTAGTTGCATCATATACAACTCTTCTTTAAGAAATCCAATAAGGAATGCAGTTTTGACGTCCATTAGCCATATTTCATAATCATAAAATGCAGCAATTGCTAACATGATTCGGACGGACTTAAGCATCGCTACGGGTGAGAAAGTCTCGTCGTAGTCAACCCCTTGAACTTGTCAAAAACCTTTTGCGACAAGTCGAGCTTTGTAGACAGTAACATTACCATCAACGGCAGTCTTCTTCTTGAAGATCCATTTATTCTCTATGGCTTGCCGATCATTGGGAAAGTCCACCAAAGTCCATACTTTCTTCTCATACATGAATCCTATCTCAGATTTCATGGCCTCAAGCCAATTGTCAGAATCTGGGCTCATCATAGCTTCTTCATAGTTTATAGGTTCGCCTTGGTCTAATAACATGACTTCCAGAACATGATTACCATACCACTCTGGTGCGGATCATGCTCTGGTCGGCCTACGAGGTTTAGTAGCAACTTCGCCTGAAGTTTCATGATCATTATCATTTTCTTACTCTCTAGTTGGTGTAGGCATCACGGGAACATATTTCTATGATGTGCTACTTGCCAATTCGAGAGAAGGTACGATTACCTCATCAAGTTCTACTTTCCTCCCACTCACTTCTTTCGAGAGAAACTCCTTCTCTAGAAAGGTTCCATTCTTGGCAACAAAGATCTTGCCTTCAGATTTGTGGTAGAAGGTGTACCCAATTGTTTCCTTAGGGTATCCTATGAAGACGCACTTCTCTGATTTGGGTTCGAGCTTATCAGGCTGAAGCCTTTTGACATAAGTGTCGCAACCCCAAACTTTAAGAAACGATAGCTTAGGTTTCTGGCCAAACCACAGTTCATATGGTGTCGTCTCAAAGGATTTATACGGTGCCCTATTCAATGTGAATGCACCTGTCTCTAATGCATAACCCCAAAACGATAGTGGTAAATCGGTAAGAGACATCATAGATCGCAGCATATCTAATAAAGTACGATTATGACGTTCGGACACACCATTATGCTGTAGTGTTCCAGGTGGCGTGAGTTGTGAAACTATTCCACATTGTTTTAAATGAAGGCCAAACTCGTAACTCAAACCTTCGCGATCAAATCGTAGAAACTTTATTTTCTTATTACGATGATTCTCCACTTCACTCTGAAATTCTTTGAACTTTTCAAATGTTTCAGACTTGTGTTTCATTAAGTAGATATACCCATATCTGCTCAAATCATCTGTGAAGGTTAGAAAATAACGATACCCGCCGCGTGCCTCAACACTCATTAGACCCAATACATCGATATGTATTATTTCCAATAAGTCATTGGCTCACTCCATTGTTCTGGAGAACGGAGTTTTAGTCATCTTGCCCACGAGGCATGGTTCGCAAGTATCAAATGATTCATAATCAAGTGATTCCGAAAGCCCATCTGCATGGAGTTTCTTCATGCGCTTTACACCAATATGACCTAAACGACAGTGCCACAAATATGTTGCACTATCATTATCAACTTTGCATCTTTTGGCATCAATATTATGAATATGTGTATCACTAAAATCGAGATTCAACAAAAATAGACCACTCTTCAAGGGTGCATGACCATAAACGATATTACTCATATAAATAGAGCAACCATTATTCTCTGATTTAAATGAATAACTATCTCACACTAAACAAGTCCAGATATAATGTTCATGCTCAACGCTGGCACCAAATAACAATTATTTAGGTCTAAAACTAATCCCGAAGGTAGAAGTATTAGAAGTAGAGGTAGCATGCCGACGGCGATCACATCGACCTTGGAACCATTCCCGACGCACATCGTCACCTCATCCTTAGCCAATCTTCATTTAATCCATAGCTCCTGTTTCGAGTTACATATATGAGCAACCGAACCAATATCAAATACCTAGGCACTACTACGAGCATTAGTAAGGTACACATCAATAACATGTATATCAAATATACCCTTTGTTCACTTTGCCATCCTTCTTATCCGCCAAATACTTGGGGCAGTTCCGCTTCCAATGACCAGTCCCTTTGCAGTATAAGCACTCAGTTTCAGGCTTGGGTCTAGCTTTGGGCTTCTTCTCGGGAGTGGCAACTTGCTTGCCATTCTTCTTGAAGTTCCCCTTCTTTCCCTTGCCCTTTTCTTGAAACTAGCGGTCTTTTTAACCATCAACACTTGATGCTCCTTCTTGATTTCTACCTCCGTAGCCTTGAGCATTGCGAAGAGCTCGGGAATTGTCTTGTCCATCCCTTGCATATTATAGATCATCATGAAGCCTTTGTAGCTTGGTGGCAGAGATTGAAGAACTCTATCAATAACACTATCAACTGGAAGATTAACTCCCGGCCGAGTTAAGTGATTGTGATACCCAGACATTTTGAGTATGTGTTCACCAACAGAACTATTCTCCTCCATCTTGCAACTATAGAACTTGTTGGAGACTTCATATCTCTCAACCCGGGCATTTGTTTGAAATATTAACTTCAACTCCTGGAACATCTCATATGATCCATGACGTTCAAAACGCCTTTGAAGTCCTGGTTCTAAGCCGTAAAGCATGGCACACTGAACTATTGAGTAGTCATAACATCGAGCTTGCCAAACGTTCAAAACATCAGCATCTGCTCCTGCATCAGGCCTTTCACCTAGCGATGCATCAAGGACATGATTCTTCTATGCAGCAATGAGGATAATCCTCAAGTTACAGACCCAGTCCGTGTAGTTTATACCATCATATTTCAACTTAGTTTTCTCTAGGAACGCATTAAAATTCAGGGGAACGGTAGAACGGGCCATTGATCTACAACATAGATATGCAAATCCTATTAGGACTAAGTTCATAATAAATTAAGTTTAGTTAATCAAATTACTTAAGAACCCCCACTTAAATAGACATCCCTCAAGTCATCTAAGTGATATGCGATCCAAATCAACTAACCCATGTCCGATCATCATGTGAGATGGGGTAGTCATCAATGGTGAACATCACTATGTTGATCATATCTACTATATGATTCACATTCGACCTTTCAATCTCCAGTGTTCCGAAGCCATGTCTATACATGCTAGGCTCGTCAAGTTTAACGCAAGTATTCAGCATGTGCAAAACTATCTTGCACTCGTTGTATGTGAACGTAGATTCTATCACACCCGATCATCATGTGGTGTCTCAACACGATGAACTGTAGCAACGGTGCATATTGTCGGCGTCCTGGGAACGGGGGTCCCCAGACTTGCCTGCCTGCGGCCCACGGCGTGGCTCTGTCAGCGGCCCCGTACGGCCCATCTTCATCGGCAAAACACTCAGGACCCTCGCGAGGTGGACGACGCAAGACCTCCTCGGGGGCGGCCTCACCAGGCTGACTCACGAGGGTCGGAGAGATCAAGGCAAGGGGCTCCTCGCGAGGTTCCTGTGATGCAAGCCATGACGACCAGGACCAGGCGAGCGCCAGCGCATGCAGTGTCCTCGTTTCCTCTTTGGTGCTAAAGAGGCAAGCGCAAGCGTGGAGTCCCGAGGCGTCAAGCAAAGGTTTCCATATCGGTGCAACGAGACCAAGACCAGCAAGACGACAGGATGGAGGTCACCGTGGAGCCCAGGACAGTGTCATCACCAGATCCTTTGGCAGGCGAAGACCGTCTTTTGTCAGGATAGCTTGTACTAGCTGTCCCCCTTCAAATTGGCCGTTGTGGGATCCCTTCCCGCCTAATATTTGGGAAGAGGACCCGGGCCTCTATATATAGGACTAGCCACCATCGTAGGGAGGCATATCATCTTGGACCGGATCCATTCCACCAAGGCAAGCACACAAACTCGCCAAGCACAAGAGCACCTCTCCTCAGGAGGCTGTTCTTCCCTTGTAACTTTTCACCCTCAGCCCAAGAGGCAATCCACCACACCACACTGGAGTAGGGTATTACACCACGTCGGTGGCCCGAACCAGTATAAATCCGGTGTCCCTTTGTTCTGCGAGTTCGACGCGCCAAGCCTTGAAATTGTGGTGAGGGCATGAGCTAGAGGGAGGAGAGATCTTCGTGCGCACCCCAGTGTTCGAACCTCAAGGGTTTTGCCGGAACCCGAAATCCGACATTTGGCGCGCCAGGTAGGGGGTGCGCCGAAGCTCCGCCTCTCCGCTTGCTTCGTCCAGCTCCATGGCAGACGCCACCCCTCTGGTTAGGTCGGCGGGTGCCTGCGGGTGCGCCGCGGGCGTCCGTGCCTTTACCCACACCCTACGGCAGGTGCAGTGGCCGCGCAAGTTCAAGCCAGAGATGCCACCCCGCTACAATGGCGCGGCAGATCTGGCGGCCTTCCTGGAGGCGTATGAGAAGGCCGTCCTCAAAGCTGGAGGCGACGACCAGGTCATGGCCAATTGGTTCCCCTTGGCCCTGGCCGGCATGGCACGCGCCTGGCTGCTCAGCTTGCCAGGATCTTCGGTGACCTCCTGGGAGGAGCTGCGCGGTCTCTTCGTCGCGCGCTTCGCGGCACCGGCGCCCCTCGCCGTCGCGGCCCTCCTCGGCGGCTCGCAAGTACTACCCTCGGACCGTCACACCAAGCCGTTCATTCGCCAGATTAGCGCCGCCTCTGCGCGGCAAGGAGCTCCCCCGGGTTGGGCGTGCCCAAGGCCGACCTTACCTTTGACATGGGGGATCACCCCGCCACCACTGTCGGCTCGGGCATGCTCCCAATGATGTGCACGCCCACCATCTGCAGCGTAGCTATCACCAAGACCCTCATCGACGGTGGTGCCGGTCTCAACGTGCTCTCTATGGAGGCTTTCAGCCTTCTTCATGTACCACTCCAACGGCTCAGACCCAGCAAGCCCTTCTCCGGGGTCAGCGGTGGCTCCACCAGCCCCTTGGGGAAAATCCGCCTTCCTGTGACCTTCGGCACCCGTGATAACTACCGCACCGAGCTGATCAACTTCGACATTGCCTGCATCAGCCTCCCGTACAACGCCATCCTCGGATACCCGGCTCTGGCTCAGTTCATGGCGGCGACCCATCCGGCCTACAATCTCATGAAGATGCCCGGGAGTAAGGACGTCCTCACCGTAGTTGAAGATACTAAGGAGGCTCTAGCGGCGCTCAAGTGCGCCCTCAAAACTGCCGCGGTGGCACGACCGGCCAACGAGGCCACCCCAGGGGCTAAGGAGGCCGCACTAGCAAAGAAGAAGCAGTTGTTCACTCAAGATCGGGCCGAAACCAAGCAGGTGCCGGTCGAGGAAGATGGGTCCTCAGGAGCCACCTTCACCATAGGCCAACTGAAGGAAATATGCCCTAGAGGCAATAATAAAGTTATTATTTATTTCCTTATATCATGATAAATGTTTATTATTCATGCTAGAATTGTATTAACTGGAAACATAATACATGTGTGAATACATAGACAAACAGAGTGTCACTAGTATGCCTCTACTTGACTAGCTCGTTAATCAAAGATGGTTATGTTTCCTAACCATAGACAAAGAGTTGTTATTTGATTAACGGGATCACATCATTAGTTGAATGATCTGATTGACATGACCCATTCCATTAGCTTAGCACCCGATCGTTTAGTATGTTGCTATTGCTTTCTTCATGACTTATACATGTTCCTATAACTATGAGATTATGCAACTCCCGTTTGCCGGAGGAACACTTTGTGCGCTACCAAACATCACAACATAACTGGGTGATTATAAAGGAGCTCTACAGGTGTCTCCAAAGGTACATGTTGGGTTGGCGTATTTCAAGATTGGGATTTGTCACTCCGATTGTCGGAGAGGTATCTCTGGGCCCTCTCGGTAATGCATATCACTTAAGCCTTGCAAGCATTGCAACTAATGAGTTAGTTGTGGGATGATGTATTACAGAACGAGTAAAGAGACTTGCCGGTAACGAGATTGAACTAGGTATTGGTATACCGACGATCGAATATCAGGCAAGTAACATACCGATGACAAAGGGAACAACGTATGTTGTTATGCGGTCTGACCGATAAAGATCTTCGTAGAATATGTAGGAGCCAATATGAGCATCCAGGTTCCGCTATTGGTTATTGACCGGAGACATGTCTCGGTCATGTCTACATTGTTCTCGAACCCGTAGGGTCCGCACGCTTAAGGTTACGATGACAGTTATATTATGAGTTTTTGCATTTTGATGTACCGAAGTTTGTTCGGAGTCCCGGATGTGATCACGGACATGACGAGGAGTCTCGAAATGGTCGAGACATAAAGATTGATATATTGGAGGCCTATGTTTGGATATCGGAAGTGTTCCGGGTGAAATCGGGATTTTACCGGAGTACCGGGAGGTTACCGGAACCCCCCGGGAGCTATATGGGCCATAGTGGGCCTTAGTGGAAAAGAGAAGAGGCAGCCCAACATGGGCCGCGCGCTCCTCCCCTCCCTTGGTCCGAATAGGACAAGGAGAGGGGGCCGGCCTCTCTCTCTCTCTCTTTTCCCCCCTCCGCGAATCCTATTCCAACTAGGATTGGGGGGGGGGGGAATCCTACTCCCAGAGGGAGTAGGACTCTCCTGGCGCGCCTCTCCTAGGCCGGCCGCACCCCCCTTTAGTCCTTTATATACGGAGGCAGGGGCACCCCAGAGAGACAGAAGTTGATCTTCGTGATCGTTCCTTAGCCGTGTGCGGTGCCCCCCTCCACCATATTCCACCTCGGTCATATTGTAGCGGTGCTTAGGCGAAGCCCTGCGACGGTAGAACATCAAGATCGTCACCACGCCGTCGTGCTGACGGAACTCCTCCCAGACGCTTTGCTGGATCGGAGCCCGGGGATCGTCATCGAGCTGAACGTGTGCAAGAACTCGGAGGTGCCGGAGTAACGGTGCTTGGATCGGTCGGATCGGGAAGACGTACGACTACTTCCTCTACGTTGCGTCAACGCTTCCGCTTCGGTCTACGAGGGTACGTAGACAACACTCTCCCCTCTCGTTGCTATGCATCACCATGATCTTGCTTGTGCGTAGGAAAATTTTGAAATTACTACGTTCCCCAATACCAACCTCGACCAAAATCAAGAGGAGGCACTGGTGAGGTTCTTGCGCGCGAACAAGGATGTGTTCGCCTGGGAACCCAAGCAGCTAGTATGGGTCCCAAGAGGGGTGATCGAGCATCACTTGAGGGTGTGCCCCAATGTGCGCCCTATGAAGCAGAAGGCGCGGCGACAATCCATGGAGGAGCAGTCCTTCATCATCGAGGAAACCCGCAAGCTGGAGGCAGCGGGTGTCATTTGCGAGGTTCGGTACCCCGAGTGGATGGCGAAGCCCGTCGTCGTACCGAAGAAAGGCGGGAAGGAGCACATGTGTGTTCACTTCACCAACCTTAACAAGGCTTGTCCCCAAGACCCATTCCCGCTCCCGCGCATTGATCAGATTGTTGACTCCACCCCCTACTCCGCTAGCGCAGCCCTAGTGGTGGTTCGGGAAGGGCGTCAGGCCAAGGGGCTGCCGTGCCGCGCCGCACCACCAGCCGAGGCGATATAAGACCCAGAGGGCACCGCAAGGGCTGTAGCAATGCCGACGAGTGACCAGGCCCAGCAAGGCGGCGTTCGCGAGCCGGCAGAGGTCCCAACAGGCGATCAGGCTCTTGAGGTCCCGTCATCTCAGGAGACGCCCCAACTGCCGGCAGGCACAAGCTCCCTCGACGTTCCCACCCTCGTCGAGCACCCAGTATATTTTGCCAGCACGGTACTGCAGGATGCAAGGGCACGGTACCCCATGCCTCAGAAGCTCCTGCTCATGCTTCTGGTGGCCTCGTGTAAGCTGCAGCACTACTTCCAAGGTCACCCAATGAAGGTCATCTCAGCCTACCCGCTGGAGAGGGTACTCAGGAGCCCCAACGCTGCTGGAAGAGTCGCCGAATGGAACATCGAGCTGCAAGCATTCCAGCTGGAGTTCAGCACAACTAGGGTCATCAAGGGGGCCACGCTCACCGACTTCGTGACAGAATGGACTGAAGCCCCGGTGTTTGAAGCAGGCGAGGACCGGTCCCTCTCGCCAGGAAGTGAAGCACCAGATGGCTGGATCATGTATTTTGATGGCGCATTCGCACGCCAGGGCGCAGGGGCTGGAGCAGTGCTCATCTCTCCTACTCAGGACAAGCTCTACTATGACGTGCAGCTCTGCTTCCAGTAGGGCGAGAAGGTCTCCAACAACATCATGGAGTACGAAGGTCTCACATTGGCCTCAAGGCCGCGGTGGCCCTAGGGGTGAAGCGCCTCACCATCAGGGGCGACTCGCAGCTCCTCGTCAACTTCTCCAACAAGGTACACGAGCCGAAGGATGAGCACATGGAGGCATACCTCATGGAGGTACGCAAAATGGAAAAGCATTTCCTGGGTCTAGAGTTGCAGCACGTGCCCCGCGAACCAACAAGGAGGCTGATGACATCGCCAAAAGGGCGTCCAAGCGACAACCCCAAGAGCCTGGTGTCTTTGAAGAGAGGCTCTTCAAGCCGTCGGCAGCACCTCCACTTTCGCGGCCGGTGCCGCCTCAAGAGGAGCTCCCCCAACTACCAGCCCCGGGAGCCCCGGCCTGCGGCCCGACCTCGGGAGCGCGCCTACTCCTGGCACTCGAGCCTCAGGAAGGGAGCTGGACCAAGGAGCTCAAGGAATACCTGATGCAAGGGACGCTACTGGAGAAGGAGGAGGACGCGGAGCGCGTGGCCCGACAGGCTACGACATACTGCATCCATGACGGTGAGTTATACAGGAAGCGGCCAAATGATGTTTCCTTATGATGCATCTCCAAGGAACAGGGGAACGAGCTGCTGGATGACATACACGGCGGAGACTGTGGGCACCACTCGTCATCACGAACCCTTGTCGGCAAGGCGTTCCGCAGCAGGTTCTACTGGCCTATGGCACTCAGTGACGCAACCGAGCTGGTGAAGTCCTGCGAGGCCTGCCAATTCCACACCAAGCAGATTCATCAGCCAGCTCAGGGCCTCCAGACCATCCCGCTCTCGTAGCCGTTCGCAGTCTAGGGTGTGGATATCTTAGGCCCATTCCCTCGAGCGCCTGGGGGCTACCACTACCTCTATGTCGCCATTGACAAGTTCACCAAATGGGCGGAGGTAGAAGCCGTCCGCACCATCTAGGCCGGATCTGCGGTCAAGTTCATCAAGGGTCTCATGAGTCGGTTCGGGGTCCCTAATCGTATAATCACCGACAACGGCTCGTAGTTCACTAGCAATCTTTTCAAGGCATACTGTGCTAACCTTGGAACGCAGATCTGCTACGCTTCATTGACACACCCCAGGAGCAATGGCCAAGCCGAACGCGCCAACGCGGAGGTCCTCAGAGGCCTTAAGACCAGGACCTTCAAGAAGAAGCTTGAGGCCTGTGGCAAGGGCTGGCACGACGAGCTCCAGTCTGTACTGTGGTCCATCCGCACCACCGATACCAAGCCAACAGGAGAGACCTCGCTCTTCCTCGTCTACGGAGCAGAAGCGGTTCTCCCTCACAAGGTCAAGCATTGCTCCGCACAGGTCCTGGCGTTTGATGAGACGCAGCAGGACGCCATGCGGAGGATGGAACTTGTGCTGGGGGAGGAACACAACCATGAAGCCTCGCTCCGAGCGGCAAGGTACCAGCAGGCGCTGCGACGGTACCACTATTGCAGCGTCCGCTCCAGGACGCTCAAGGTGGGTGATCTCGTCCTGAGGCGGGTGCACTCAAGGGAAGGGCTGCACAACCTCTCGCCCATGTGGGAGGGCTCGTTTAGGATCGCCCGTGTCTCCAGGCCTAGCGCCGCGCGCCTGGAGACGCAGGACGGGATCCCCATCCGGAACGCCTAGAACATCCAGCACCTCCGGAAGTTCTACCCATGAAGCAAGGCCCCGTGCATGCGAAGGTCTCCGCTCGTGACACTCTCACGTAATAATGTGTGTTGCTGTACACGCCCCGGAGTCTCAGGAGTGCCGTCCTCGGGCCTCGGGGGCTCCCTCCCACGTCCTAGTGGCAGCACTTAGCTCTGCGCTGGTGAGAAGACTAGACTAGGTGCCGGACGCGGCTTTTCATTTGCTTTCTGTAGTTGGCTTTCCCCCTTTTTCTTAATGGAAGTTTGCATTCTGATTTTTCTTGTCCTCTTGGTTCGATCTCCTTTTCCTCTGTTCTTCCTTGGATCTTTGTTTTGGTCCGTGCTCTCCCTCGCATGCCTAGCGAGGGGACTGGACAGGTGCCCTCGTGAGCGTTTTTCCTGTTCTTTGCGAGGCACCCTGCTACCTCTTGAGCACTGCGTTGGTTTTCCCTTGAAGAGGAAAGGGTGATGCAACAGAGCAGTGTAAGTATTTCCCTCAGTTTTTGAGAACCAAGGTATCAATCCAGTAGGAGGCCACGCACGAGTCCCTCGCACCTACACTAACAAATAAACTCCTCGCAACCAACGCGATAAAGGGGTTGTCAATCCCTTCACGGTCACCTACGAAAGTGAGAGCTGATAGATATGATAAGATAATATTTTTAGTATTTTTATGATAAAGAGAAATAAAGATGCAAGTAAAATAAATGGCAAAGGAAATAACTAAGTATTGGAAGATTAATATGATGGAAAATAGACCCGGGGGCCATAGGTTTCACTAGTGGCTTCTCTCGAGAGCATAAGTATTACGGTGGGTGAACAAATTACTGTTGAGTAATTGACAGAATTGAGCATAGTTATGAGAATATGTAGGTATGATCATGTATATAGGCATCACGTCCAAGACAAGTAGACCGACTCCTGCCTGCACCTACTACTATTACTCCACACATCGACCGCTATCCAGCATGCATCTAGAGTATTTAGTTCAAGAGAATAGAGTAACGCTTTAAGCAAGATGACATGATGTAGAGGGATAAACTCATGCAATATGATATAAACCCCATCTTGTTATCCTCGATGGAAACAATACAATACGTGCCTTGCTGCCCCTAGTGTCACTGGGAAAGGACACCGCAAGATTGAACCCAAAGCTAAGCACTTCTCCCATTCCAAGAAAGATCAATCTAGTAGGCCAAACCAAACTGATAATTCGAAGAGACTTGCAAAGATAACCAATCATGCATAAAAGAATTCAGAGAATATTCAAATATTGTTCATAGATAAACTTGATCATAAACCCACAATTCATCGGTCTCAACAAACACACTGCAAAAGAAGATTACATCGAATAGATCTCCACAAGAGAGGGGGAGAACTTTGTATTGAGATCCAAAAAGAGAGAAGAAGCCATCTAGCTAATAACTATGGACCCGAAGGTCTGAAGTAAACTACTCACACTTCATCGGAGAGGCTATGGTGTTGATGTAGAAGCCCTCCGTGATCGATACCCCCTCCGGCGGAGCTCCGGAAAAGGCCCCAAGATGGGATCTCGTGGATACAGAAAGTTACGGCGGTGGAATTAGGGTTTTGGCTCCATATCTGGTAGTTTGGGGGTATGTAGGTATATATAGGAGGAAGGAGTACGTCGGTGGAGCAACATGGGCCCCACGAGGGTGGAGGGCGCACCTAGGGGGGGGGTAGGCACGCCCCTACCTCGTGCCTTCCTGGTTGATGTCTTGACATAGGGTCCAAGTCCTCTGGATCACGTTTGTTCCAAAAATCACATTCCCGAAGGTTTCATTCCATTTGGACTCCGTTTGATATTCTTTTTCTGCGAAACTCTGAAATAGGCAAAAAACAACAATTCCGGGCTGGGCCTCCGGTTAATAGGTTAGTCCCAAAAATAATATAAAAGTGTATAATAAAGCCCAATAATGTCCAAAACAAGATATAATATAGCATGGAACAATAAAAAATTATAGATACGTTGGAGACGTATCAATCATCCCCAAGCTTAATTCCTGTTCGTCCTCGAGTTGTAAATGATAAAAACAGAATTTTTGATGTGGAATGCTACTTGGCATTATTTCAATGTAATTCTTCTTAATTGTGGTATGAATATTCAGATCCGAAAGATTCAAGACAAAAGTTCAATATTGACCTAGAAATAATAATACTTCAAGCATACTAACTAAGAAATTATGTCTCTTCAAAATAACATGGCCAAAGGAAGTTATCCCTATAGAATCATATAGTCTGGCTATGCTCCATCTTCACCACACAGAGTATTTAAATCATGCACAACCCCAATGACAAGCCAAGCAATTGTTTCATACTTTTGGTGTTCTCAAACTTTTTCAATCTTCGCGCAATACATGAGCGTGAGCCATGGACATAGCACTATAGGTGGAATAGAATGGTGGTTGTGGAGAAGACAAAAAAGGGGGGAGATAGTCTCACATCAACTAGGCGTATCATCGGGCTATGGAGATGCCCATTAATAGATATCAATGTGAGTGAGTAGGGATTGCCATGCAACGGATGCACTAGAGCTATAAGTATATGAAAGCTCAACAAAAAGAACTAAGTGGGTGTGCATCCAACTCGCTTGCTCATGAAGACCTAGGGCATTTTAAGGAAGCCCATCATTGGAATATACAAGCCAAGTTCTATAATGAAAAATTCCCACTAGTATATGAAAGTGATAACATAGGACACTTTCTATGAAGATCTTGGTGCTACTTTGAAGCACAAGTGTGGTAAAAGGATAGTAGCATTGTCCCTTCTCTATTTTTCTCTCATTTTTTTACTTGGGCCTTTTCTCCTTTTTTTATGGCCTCTTTTTTTAGTCCGGAGTCTCATCCCGACTTGTGGGGGAATCATAGTCTCTATCATCCTTTCCTCACTTGGGACAATGCTCTAAAAATGATGATCATCACACTTTTTTATTTACTTACAACTCAACAATTACAACTCAATACTTAGAACAAAATATGACTCTATGTGAATGCCTCCGGCAGTGTACCGGGATATGCAATGAATCAAGAGTGACATGTATGAAATAATTATGAATGGTGGCTTTGCCACAAATACAATGTCAACTACATGATCATGCGAAGCAATATGACAATGATGGAGCATGTCATAATAAACGGAATAGTGGTAAGTTGCATGGCAATATATCTTGGGATGGCTACGGAAATGCCATGATAGGTAGGTATGGTGGCTGTTTTGAGGAAGGTATATGGTGGGTGTATGATACCGGCGAAAGGTGCGCGGTATTAGAGAGGCTAGCAATGGTGGAAGGGTGAGAGTGCGTATGATCCATGGAATCAACATTAGTCATAAAGAAGTCATATACTTATTGCAAAAATCTACAAGTTATCAAAGCAAAGTATTACGCGCATGCTCCTAGGGGGATAGATTGGTAGGAAAAGACCATCGCTCGTCCCCGACCGCCACTCATAAGGAAGACAATCAATAAATAAATCATGCTCCGACTTCATCACATAACGGTTCACCATACGTGCATGCTAAGGGAATCAAAAACTTTAACACAAGTATTTTCTCAAATTCACAACTAATCAACTAGCATGACTCTAATGTCACCATCTCCATATCTCAAAACAATTATCAAGTATCAAACTTCTCATAGTATTCAACACACTCATAAGAAAATTTTATTATTAATCTTGAATGCCTAATATAATTAAAGCAATTTACCACGCTGTTTTGTAGGACTCTCAAAATAATCTAAGTGAAGCATGAGAGAACAATGGTTTCTATAAAGCAAATCCACCAACGTGCTCTAAAAGATATAAGTGAAGCACTAGAGCAAAAACTATATAACTCAAAAGATATAAGTGAAGCACATAGAGTATTCTAAAAATTTCCGAATCATGTGTGTCTCTCTCAAAAGGTGTGTACAACAAGGATGATTGTGGAAAACTAACAAATAAAGACTCAAATAATACAAGATGCTCCAAGCAAAACACATATCATGTGGTAAATAAAATATAGCTCCAAGTAAAGTTACCGATGGAAGTAGATGAAAGAGGGGATGCCTTCCGGGGCATCCCCAAGCTTTGGATTTTAGGTGTCCTTAGATTATCTTGGGGGGTGCCATGGGCATCCCCAAGCTTAGGCTCTTGCCACTCCTTGTTCCATAATCCATCAAATCCTTACCCAAAACTTGAAAACTTCACAACACAAAACTTAAAGTAGAAAATCTCGTGAGCTCCGTTAGCGAAAGAAAACAAAACACCACTTCAAGGTACTGTAATGAACTCATTATTTATTTATATTGGTGTTAAACCTACTGTATTCCAACTTCTCTATGGTTTATAAACTATTTTACTAGCCATAGATTCATTAAAATAAGCAAACAACACACGAAAAACAGAATCGGTCAAAAACAGAACAGTCTGTAGTAAACTGTAGCTAACGCAAGATCTGGAATCCCAAAAATTCTAAAATAAATTTCTGGACGTGAGGAATTTATCTATGAAGCATCTGCAAAAAGAATTAACTAAATAGAACTTTCCAAATAAAAATTACAGCAATTCTCGTGAGCGCTAAAGTTTCAGTTTTTTACAGCAAGATTAAAAAGACTTTCCCCAAGTCTTTCCAACGATTCTACTTGGCACAAACACTAATTAAACACAAAAAACACAACAAAAACAGAGGCTAGATAAATTATTTATTACTAAACAGGAGCAAAAATCAAGGAATAAAAATAAAATTGGGTTGCCTCCCAACAAGTGCTATCGTTTAACGCCCCTGGCTAGGCATAAAAGCGAAGATAGATCTAGGTATTGCCATCTTTGGTAGGCAATCCATAAGTGGCTCTCATAATAGACTCATATGGTAATTTAATTTTCTTTCTAGGGAAGTGTTACATGCCTTTCCTTAACAGAAATTAGAATCTAATATTCCCTTCCTTCATATCAATAATTACACCAATCGTTCTAAGGAAAGGTCTACCAAGAATAATAGGACATGAAGGCTTGCAATCTATGTCAAGAACAATAAAATCTACGGGCACATAATTCCTATTTGCAACAATAAGAACATCATTAATTCTTCCCATAGGTTTCTTTATAGTGGAATCCGCAAGGTGCAAGTTTAAAGAGCAATCATCAAAATCACGGAAACCTATCAAATCACACAAAGCCTTAGGAATCGTGGAAACACTAGCACCCAAATCACACAAAGTATAGCACTCGTGATCTTTAATTTTAATTTTAATAGTAGGTTCCCACTCATCATAAAGTTTTCTAGGGATAGAAACTTCCAACTCAAGTTTTTCTTCATAAGATTGCATCAAAGCATCAACGATATGTTTGGTAAAGGCTTTATTTTGACTATAAGAATGAGGAGAATTTAGCACGGATTGCAACAAGGAAATACAATCTATCAAAGAGCAATTATCATAATTAAATTCCTTGAAATCCAAGATAGTGGGTTCATCGATATTTAAAGTTTTGACTTCTTTAATCCCACTTTTAACAATTTTAGCATCAAGATATAAAGACTCCAAATTTTTGGAACACCTTCTAGGTAAAGGTGGATCATATTTAGTCCCATCATTATGAAGATTCATATTACAAAACAAATATTTAATAGGGGACACATCAATAACTTTTAGATCTTCATCTTTGTTATCCAAATTTTTTTCCGGCTTAGCGGCCATCCTATTAACTAAAGTGGCTTGCTTATCCAAAACTTCAGCTATTAACTTCTCAAGACGAGCAATTTGAGATTTAAAACCATCAAATTCTTTAGACATAACATCGAGCTCTTTGTTCATATAACCCATAAAGATTTTTTGTTCTTTAAGCTCATTTCTAAAGAAATTATTATGCTCAAATTGTACGACCATAAAACTCCTGACGTTGCTTTCGATCTCTTCTAACCTTTTAAGGTGAAGATCACCAAATCTAGATAGAGCCATCGTGACAAGAAAGCAATCCAACACACAAGCAAACAAGAGATGGGCAAAAAAGCAAATAGAGAAAGAGTAGGAGGACGGAGAGAGAGAGGGCGAATAAAATGGCAAGGGTGAAGTGGGGGGAGAGGAAAACGAGAGGCAAATGGCAAATAATGTAATGCGGGAGAAAAGGGTTTGTGATGGGTACTTGGTATTTTGACTTTTGCGTAGACTCCCCGACAATGGCGCCAAAAATCCTTCTTGCTACCTCTTGAGCACTACGTTGGTTTTCCCTTGAAGAGGAAAGGGTGATGCAGCGGAGCACCGTAAGTATTTCCCTTAGCTTTTGAGAACCAAGGTATATATCCATTAGGAGGCCACGCACGAGTCCCTCGCACCTACACAAACAAATAAACTCCTTGCAACCAACGCGATAAAAGGGGTTGTCAATCCCTTCACGGTCACCTACGAGAGTGAGATCTGATAGATATGATAAGATAATATTTTTGGTATTTTTATGATAAAGAGAAATAAAGATGCAAGTAAAATAAATGGCAAAGGAAATAACTAAGTATTGGAAGATTAATTGATGGAAAATAGACCCCGGGGCCATAGGTTTCACTAGTGGCTTCTCTCGAGAGCATAAGTATTACGGTGCATGAACAAATTACTGTTGAGCAATTGACAGAATTGAGCATAGTTATGAGAATATGTAGGTATGATCATGTATATAGGCATCACGTCCAAGACAAGTAGACCGACTCCTGCCTGCATCTACTACTATTACTCCACACATCGACCGCTATCCAGCATGCATCTAGAGTATTAATTTCAAGAGAACAGAGTAACTGTTACGGCATATCTCTCTCAAGGTAGTTTCGGTGATTGATGACAACATGTTTGCGGACTAATCTTGTGCTTTGAATAATTCACAGATTCTCCCCCGACACGAGATGTTTTCTTCCCCTCGGAGTGTATTTCAAGACGGTGTAGCTCTTTCGTTTCTTTCTCGGTGGACTAGTTGCATAGAGGGCACCGTACTATCAAGAGGGGGTCCGCTGGGGTATTGCATGGGTGGAATCAACACGTACACATCAGCTTCTCACCCTCCGACCTTTTCCATTCCATTGTAGAGATCTCTCCTCTCTTCCTTGTCCTATCTGGGTCCAAGCGGTAGTACCGCGCAACCCAGCGGTAGTACCGCTGAGGAGCCACAAGCGGCAGTACCGCTCTACAGCGGTAGTACCGCCCGTGGCTCCACAGCAGTAGTACCGCTGGGGTGCCTGGCACCTCCGCCTCGTCCTTAGCCTCTTTGGAGAGATTCTCTCTCTCTTCTGTGCCCCAGCGGTAGTACCGCACTACCAGCGGTAGTACGGTCGAAGGGTCACAAGCGGCAGTACCGCTCCACGGCGGTAGTACCGCCCATGACCCCGCTGCCGTAGTACCGCTGGGCTGTGTGGCTCCTACCGCCTCGACTCGAGGGGTCTTTTTCCCGTGTCGGGTTTTGCGGCACTAGTTGCGGTTGTAGAGGCGGTAGTACCGTTCCAGGAGCGGTAGTACCGCCCCTACCACCGCGGTAGTACCGCGTTGGGTCCTATTCCCTACTAGTCTCCTCTGCGTGGCAGTGCCGCTGGCTGGCGCGGCAGTACCACTGACCTGGCGGTAGTACCGCCCTGTGCGGGGCTGGTTGGTGAGGGGAAACGGTTGGATGGTTGCCCACACTATAAAAGGGAGTCCCCTTCTTCTCTTTGACCTACCTCTTCCTCCCCCAAGCTCCATTTATTGCTCAAGCTCCATTAAATGCTCCAAGCTCCATTTTTGCCTGATCTATCTCTCTAGCCAATCAAACTTGTTGATTTGCTCAGGAGTGGTTGAGAAGGCCCTGATCTACACTTCCACCAAGGGATTTTCGATTCCCCCACTCATCCCTAGCGGATCTTGTTACTCTTGGGTGTTTGAGCACCCTAGATGGTTGAGGTCACCACAGAGCCATAGTCCATTGTGGTGAAGCTTCGTGGTTTTGTTGGGAGCCTCTGATTAAGTTGTGGAGATTGCCCCAACCTTGTTTGTAAAGTTTCGGTCACCGCCTTCAAGGGCACCAATAGTAGAATCACGGCATCTCGCATTGTGTGAGGGCGTGAGGAGAATACGGTGGCCCTAGTGGCTTCTTGGGGAGCACCGTGCCTCCACACCGCTCCAACGGAGACGTACTTCCCCTCAAAGGGAAGGAACTTCGGTAACACATCCTCGTCTTCATCGGATCCACTCTTGGTTATCTCTTACCTTTACTTGTGCAAGCTCTTTAGTGTTACTTCTCTTGCTTGCTTGCTTGCTTGTTGGTATTGCATCATATAGGTTGCTCACCTAGTTGCACATCTAGACAACCTACTTTGATGCAAAGTTTAATTTGATAAAGAAAAGTTAAAAATTGGTAGTTGCCTATTCATCCCCCCTCTAGTCAACCATATCCAATCTTTTCAATTGGTATCAGAGCCTCGTCTCTTTATTAAGGACTTTACCGTCCAAAGAGTATGGTTGATACCGTAGACGGTGTGGAGGAACACTCCGGTGTGAATTCGATCTCGTCCACGGGCGATGGGGGAACCTTGGTCTCTCGTGAGGAATTCAATGTGGCCTTAGAGACATTGAAGACCTCCATGACGACCGAGGTTGAAAGCATGTTTACTAAATTTCTTGAGGGCTTAAACTTTCCACCTCACCGTTGAAAGTGGACGCCGGATCTGGTTCACACAACCTCGACGCCCCCTACCTTGCATGCCAAAGATGTCGGGGGGCTGATCCACGAACACCTATGGGACCGGCGGGCCGAGTCCCTTTCGGTTCGGCGGGGGCGGAGGTCGCACGAAGAGCGGATCGAGGCGAAGCACACGAGCGGTTTACCCAGGTTCGGCGCGGATGGAGCAGCTGCCTCCGAAGCCTTCTTCTTCGGCGGCATGTTGATGAAGATGATGAAGATCTAGCTCGAGTGAACACCGGATCTGGTTCACACAACCTCGACGCCCCCTACCTGGCGCGCCAAAGATGTCGGGGGGCTGATCCACAAACACCTATGGGACCGACGGCCGAGTCCCTTTCGGTTTCGCGGGGGTGGAGGTCGCACGAAGAGCGGATCGAGGCGAAGCACACGAGCGGTTTACCAGGTTCGGGCCGCACGGATGCGTAAAACCCTACTCCTGCTTTATGGTTTGTATTGAGTTCTTGGCTCGGAGCGCGGAGTGGCTACAGTACACACCAGCAGCTAACGAGACCGGAGCGTGAGTGTTGTTTCTCCCACCCCTCTATGTTGCGCGGGCCTCCTTTTATATGCTCAAGGTCACCGACAGTGCACGGAGGACAAAGGGTAAAAATGGAAAGGTGCTGCGGTAGGTACAGCTACCTGCTACAGTGTATCATACCTAACCCTGAAGGCAGGGGACAAGTGCATTAAATGCCCGTCTGTGTCACCTAAACAGTGCAAAAGGGACCATCAGGGACGCCACCGCTCGACACGATGGCAATCTTGTCAGCGCCGCTTGCCACTGCGCGCCGCTGGCTGCACAGCCTCCCGCCACGTACGCCTGGAAGGGTCCCCGAGCGACACGTTGGTGGATGTGCTGAAGCGCGGGCACAGAGTGGTGGCTTGCCGCGGCAAGCGCCTTTCCGCGGTCGTTGTCTTGTCGCGTCCGGGAGCTTGTCGCTCACCGGGCCTTGCCGGGACGCGTGGCGCGCCGCGGCAAGTTCCTTGAGATGCCTTGGGTGGCCTTCCCGGCAAGCTCCTCTTGCCGGGGTCTTGTCTCCTTGAGCGCCTTGCCTTGGTTGGCCTTCCCGGCAAGCTCCTCTTGTCGGGGTCTTGTGGTGCCTTGGTTTGGATACTTTGTTCTTGAATGGCTCCAAAGGAACCACGGAGGACCTTGGCGGTCACCCGGCAAGCCTTGCCGCGGGATGCTGCGACTGCCCGTGCACAAGTTCGGGATACTAGGGTACCCCTACTCTAGTACACCGATAGGAGCCCCCGGGCTTGGGCCATACACGGTGCCGAGCGCTGTTGGGCCAGGCCCAAAACAGGGCACGGGCACGCGCGGCCTAGGTTACGCCGTATCTCTCTCCGTATCCACCACGCCCTCCCCGAACGGCACGCGTTGAATGCGGCGTCGTGGGAGAGATCGTGGGTGGTTTCTTTATTCGGAAATGCGGAACGTCCGCCCCCTCCCTCTTTATAAGCAGGGGAAATAGGGGTAGTTCGCCCATTCGCTGGTTGCTGCTTCAATCTCGGAAATCTTCGCCGCTCCCCCATCTTCCCAGAGCCGAAAGAGAGCAGCGCTCCGCCACCCATCGCCACCAGCACCACCCACGCCGTCGACCTCCTCCACCACTTCCGCCATGGCTCCAAAAGCCGACAAGGGGAAGGTTGTGAAGTCGACCGAGGCGCAGCGGCTTGCGGCGCTGCGGAAGGAGCGGGCAGTCTCCCCCCCAAGCTCGCCGCGAAGGAGCTGAGGGAGAACTACTACCTCTTCTGGTCGACGGAGACGCGAGCGCATCCGCGCACGAAGGTACTTCCAGCCACCGCTTGGAAGAGGGATCCAAACGGATATCCTTTCTTCGCCTTGTTCTTCTACTGCGGGCTCTGCCCGCCCTTCTCTGAGTTCTTCTGCGATATCATGAACACCTACGGGTTCCACCTCCTTGACTTCACCCCCAATGCTGTTCTGACCATGGTAGTTTTCGCACATCTCTGCAAAAACTTTGTCGGAGTCCATCCCAATGTAGCCCTCTTTCGCCATTTCTTTATACCCCGAGTAGAGAGAGGAGAGCCTTTATCCGGCGGAATCGCCTGGATCTCAAGGGCCGGCAAGAAGGAAACTTATCTGGAGGGAGAGTTCCGCGGCAAGTGGGAGGAATGGAGAGCAGACTAGTGCTGGATTGACGAGGAGAACCCGCAGCCGTTTACCACCCGGCGCCAAACCCCAGTAGCACGCGGCAGCGATTGGAGTGACGTGGCCCCGGAAGACGATAGGCTGAGAATTGCCGTCTCCCGGATCCTACGCCTCAGGCTTGCCGGGCTCACTGTAGGCGCTGTTGGCGCAGATTTTCTTCACCGCCGCATCGCCCCCCTGCAGGAACGAGGGAGACCCGCCTGGGAGTTCAAGAATGCGGCGGATATCATGAGGCTGCGGCCGGGCCTCAACTTCAACTTCACTGTTCTGGAGCTCAACGCGATGCTCCAGGAGCTGTTCAAGTATGACCCCCAACATCCCGAAGTGTTCAGGTTGCCGGGGGGCGTTGTTCCGCTGTGCAACAACTCCGCGCTCGACCGCATCCGTGCAATGATGCCACTGTGCGACTCGCATGGAATTGTCCCAACTTGGACAGAGCCTGCGGACGACGTCGTGCAGCAATTCTTTGATGGCTTGGTAGAAGTGGCGATCCGCCCCGACGAGAAGGACAGCCTCACTCGCGACACCATCGATGAGGAGATGACACGCATCGCCACCAGGCTGGAAGAGGCGGCGGCAGCCGCAGCCGCGGGCGAATTTGGATTCACCGTGGAGGAGGCAGATGCAGCAGAGGCGGGAAGCCGTGCCGAGCGAGAGGAGCGCGTCGGCGAGAAAGAACTTGCCGGGCATGGCGCCGGGTCGAGCGAGCCCGCCAAGGATACGAGCGGCTCACTGGAGATCAACTCGTCTTCCACCTCATCTTCAGACAGCTCGCCGCAAGCAGAGCCTCCATCTCCACCAAGAAGGCGTCTCCACAAGGCCGGGGACGTAGCGGAGCGTCAAGCGAGTCAACAGCCGCCGCGCCGCGCGACACGCTCCACCGCGGCAAGCAATGTTGCCGCGGGAGCACCTCACGCTGCGACGGCAACTGGAGCGGGGCCCTCCCAGACCACCGCTTCTGCTCCTGCCGCTTCTCATGCCGCGGCGGCAGCCGGAGCGGGGTCGTCTCAGACCACCGCCACTGTTCCCGCCAAGCGGCCAAGGGAAACCACTCCTTCGCCTCCTCGCGCCGGACGTGAGCCGGACTTCGACTTCTCCGCGTTCAGCTCCGACGAGGAAGAAGAAGAAGAGTAAGATTCTCTTGTTGTACTTGCAGTTCTTCAATCCTGGCTGTTTTGTCTTGTATCTCATTTGCTTTACTCTGAACTTGTTCTTCTTTAGGACTCTGGCCCAGAGAGCAGCAAAGAGAGCCAAGATCCCGGTGATTGTCATCCAGGACGAACCTACTGCGACAGCAGGGGGTGCGCCCGAGACAACCTTGCCGGACCCAGCAACTTTTCTCCAGAGCAGCCCCCAGCGTAAGTATATGATTCGCTTTCCGCTGTGAGGTGCGCATGGATACTCTGTCTTTGCTGATATCTGACTGCTGGTTTGTGTAGGAGCAGAGCAGCCCCACCAGGAGCCAAGGGAGAGTCCTCCGGCAAGGGAGAGCTTTCCGGTAAGGGAGAAGTCTCCGGCAAGGGGGAGTTCTCCGGTAAGGGACAGCACCAGCGGCCCCCCGACGGCGGAGACCACGACTGCAGAACCCGGTACAGGTAATCCTTTCGCTTCAAAACTCCCCTTGGGTTCTTCTTCTTTTGATCTTCTTGGGTATTTGCTTGGCTTCAAAACTTCCCTTGGGTTCTTCTTCTTTTGATCTTCTTGGGTATTTGCTTGACTCTTCTCCCTTTTCCGGCTCAGACCCATCTGCTACGGAGCCGATGGAGACCGAGGTTGTCGCCGAGAAGCACGCCGTGCTCGACGATCTGCGGCGCAGAGCGCCAAAGCTTGCTAGCAGCTGCGAGGATCTGAGATCGTATATGATGCCCTGGCCCAGAGCCATCGCGCTAATCAGACCGCGACCCGTTCCGCCGTGCAGCCAGCGACTTAGCTCGAAGAGCCCAGCCAGTCTACTTAAGGCCAGTGATGCGTCTTCATCACCCTGGCTGCAACTTCCATTAGCGCCTTCTCGAAAGAATCTTTCGGGATGCTTGCTCCGTGGTGCACGCTGTTGACGCGCCGAGCAGCAGCAGCAGCGAGCCTGAGGAGGAGCGGCTGCTGCGGAAGCTGTTGCGCTCTACCCGCGCGCAAGCCAAGCTGGAATCCCGCGAGGCACTTGTCGCGAACGGGACGGACATCGAGAAGCGCGCGGAGGAGCTCTTGGGGTTCACCAGGAAGCTCTCCGGTCTCTGGCAGAGGAGCGGGAGCACTCGCCGAAGAGCAGAAGGCCTTCTTCCTCGAGAAGGCCGAAGTTGAAGAGCAACAGCGGCTTGCCGCTGAGAAGCTGTCTGCGCAGGAGGGCGAGCTGGCGCAGCGGAAGGTCAACCTTGACAGCCACGAGGAGGAGCTTGCCGCGCGAGCAAACATTCGGCGGAGCCCTCAAGCAAGCGAGAGGATGCTGCCGCAGCTGCCGAGGCCGCCAAGAAGGAGCTGGAGACGAAGGTGGCGCAGCTGGAGGCCGATCTCGCCGAGAAGGGCAAAGAGCTCAGCGCCGCCAAGGACTCCAACGGATCTTGAGTTGAAGCTGACCACTTTGACCAAGACGCTGGACGGCGCCAAGGAGCAGGAGGCGGCCTTGAAGAGGAGATCAAGGCCGACAAGGCGCTGCTGGAGAGTGCTGCCGCCACCCAGAATGCTTTCAGGGAAAATGTGGAGCACTGGACGGAGAGCCTCGTGAGTGCTGCCGCAGATATTGACAGGGAGCTGGCGCAGCTGGGGGTGGAGGATCTTGGGTATCCCTCTGATGAGAACCTCCAAGCCAGCGCCAAGCTCACCTTGTTCTTCAAAGGCGTGGCAACGGCCCTCAGCGGTCCGGGAGAAGATCCCAAAGCAGCTGGCCGACGAGTCGCGCAAGATCTGCGCGGGAGCTCTTCAGAAAGTGTTGGTGAAGGTGGCCTTCCGCAATCCGGCCTCAACCTCACCAACGTCCTCAAGACCCTGCCGCCGGATGCTGATCTGGAGGCGCTCAAGACCCTTGTCGCACCCATTGTGGACAAGGTGAGCGGGATCAAGAGGATCGAAGGCGATCGCGTAGACTAGGCCGCCCGTTTCTTCTTTTCTTGTCGCTGTTTGTCATGTTATGAAAACAATCTGTTAGAGCTCGACAAGCTATCTTTAATATAACTCTATTCCGGGTGATGATTGCAATGTTATTCCCTTTACTTGATTCCTCCCTTTGTATGTTTTTTTTACCCTACGCTTTTAGGGAACTTGCCGGTGCAGGCACCTAGCCGCGAGCGCTGAGTGCGGGACGTCAGCAGCCTGCTGGCGGTGCCGCTTACCGACAAGAAACCTTGTCGCAACTAGTCTGCAGCTCACTTAAGTTGTTGAGCGGACTCGAAACAAAGTAAGGGCGCAACTAGCTACGAGTTGGTTCCTCCGCGCACAGGTTTTCCATACAAAGTGCGGTCGTTCAAGGGAGATAACTTAAAAATTTAAAAAATCTGATTGCTCAAACTTTGGTCGTTCAAGGGAGATAACTTAAAAATTTAAAGAATCTGATTGCTCAAACTTTGGCAACTTAGCTTTTCTGTTGTTTGCTTCCCGGCAAGGCGAAACTTTCTTGAATGACGTTCTTGAACGACGCCTGGTCCATACCATTATCTTCTCCTTTCCCCCCCGGCAAACTTGTGGGCGAGGGAACCTTCCTTTCCTTGAGAAGGAAAAAGAAAGAAGAGAAAATAAAGATATGGAGCCTTACGGCTCGTTGTTGCTTACCGGGGAGTAGGTGCTGCACAAAGTGTCAGATAACACATGCAAAAAATAAAAAGCATGAAATTGACAAGATGTGCGGAGCACATGAGCTTTACTTATGCACGGGGTCTGCGCCCGGCTTTGTACAAAGGATTACATGTAGCAGCGGCAAGACTTGTACAAAAGGTGGTTGCCGGAACAGGTTTCGACAACCGCGCCTTACGGGTAAAACTTACGAAGATGCTCAATGTTCCAGGAATTGCTCACCGGAATGCTATCTTTGGTCTCAAGGCGGACAGCGCCAGGCCTAGTGACTCGTTTCACCCGGTAAGGGCCTTCCCACTTCGGCGTCAACTTGTTGGAATTCTTGGCGGACTGAACACGCTGAAGACCGCGGACTGAAGACGCGAAGAACTCTGGCATTAACTTTGCGGTTATGGTAGCGGTGCAAAGCTTGCTGGTAGCGAGCAGCTCGTACAGCAGCCTGAAGACGGTCTTCCTCAAGGAGCAGCGCGTCATCTTGTCGCAGCTGCTCTTGCTCAAGCTCATCATAAGCGAGCACTCGAGGTGACCCGTATACGAGTTCCGTGGGGAGAACTGCCTCTGCTCCATAGACTAGAGCGAAAGGTGTCTGGCCAGTGGCTCGATTTGGCGTCGTCCTGATCGACCAAAGAACCACCGGCAGCTCCTCGATCCAGTTTCTTCCGCACTTGTGCAGCCTGTCGAAAGTCCTGGTCTTGAGCCCGCGCAGCACTTCAGCATTTGCCCTCTCCGCTTGACCGTTGCTTCTCGGGTGAGCAACAGAAGCGAAGCAGACCTTGGCGCCAAGATCTTGGACGTACTGCATGAAGGTGCGGCTCGTGAATTGTGTACCGTTGTCGGTGATTATCCTGTTAGGGATCCCGAAGCGGCAAACAATCGACCTGAAGAACTTGACTGCTGACTGTGCTGTCACCTTCCTCACTGGTTCCACTTCCGGCCACTTTGTGAACTTGTCGATTGCAACGTACAAGTACTCAAAGCCCCCGACTGCTCGGGGAAAGGGGCCGAGGATGTCGAGCCCCCAGACCGAAAATGGCCAGGATAAAGGGATCGTCTGGAGAGCTTGAGCTGGTTGGTGTATCTGCTTGGAATGGAACTGGCACGCTTCACACTTGGTTACTTGTGCAGTTGCATCCTGGAGGGCTGTCGGCCAAAAGAAACCTTGCCGGAATGCTTTGCCCGACAAGTGCTCTTGCGCCAATGTGGTGACCACATATGCCTCCATGTATCTCTGCCAACAGCTTTTGTCCGTCTTCCCGGTGAATACACTTCAATTTCACACCGTTGAGTCTTCTTCTGTACAGTGTCTTGTCGACAAACTGGTACATACTTGACTGCCGGGCTACTCTTTCCGCTTCTTCTTGCTCTTCGGGAAGTTCTCCTGTCTGAAGGAAACGGACAATCTGCTGCGCCCATGCTGGAGCTTGTGGCTCGACAACAAGGACTAAAGGCAAATCTGCTGCTGCGGGAACATCCGCTTCTACGGCGAGAACCTGCGGCTCTGCCGGAGCTTGACGTTCCCCGGCAAGCTTGCCGGAGCAAAACTTGTCGGGAGCTTCTGCTTCAACGGAACAAACCCTAGGGCTTGCCGGAGCAGACTGCTCCTCAGCGCTCTTGGCGTTGATCTTGGGGACCTTCTTGGCGGCGGCTTCGGGAAGCTCTGCCGGAAAATAGTCACCAGAAATCAACTTCCTCTTCTTGCTCTGTCCAGTTGATGGCGTTACGGACGGTTGAGTCAGCTTGAGCACAAAGATCCCTGGTTCCACAGGTAACTTAAGTGCGGCGCACTTTGACAGGCCATCGGCAATGGCGTTCTGAGCTCTTGGAACATGCTCCATCTGTAGGCCGTCAAAGTGCTCTTCTAGCTTTCTCACTTCGTCGACGTAGGCTTCCATCAACGGACTCTGATAGCTCTTGTTCACTTGGCGGACGACAAGCTGTGAGTCACCCCTGACAATGAGCTTCTTGATCCCAAGGTCTGCCGCGATCCTGAGACCGGCAAGCAAGCCTTCATACTCTGCAGTATTGTTTGTTGCTTGCTCCTTGGGAAAGTGCATCTGGACTACGTACTTGAGGTGCTCTCCGGTGGGTGCGACAAGCAGCACGCCAGCGCCGGCGCCTTGCAGCGAAAAGGCACCATCAAAGTACATCAGCCACTCTTTGCTTGCTTCCTCGACGGGGATGCTCGTTTCTGGAATTTCTTCATCTGGTGTTGGCGTCCATTCTGCTATGAATTCTGCCAATGCTCTGCTTTGGATAGTTGAAGTACTCTCAAACTTGAGGCCAAAGCTTGACAGTTCCAGTGCCCACTCAACAATCCTGCCTGTCGCTTCTGGATTCTGTAGTATCCTCTTCAGCGGAAAGCGAGTGACAACTGTGATCTCATGTGCTTGGAAGTAATGGCGCAGCTTTCTCGAGGCCATGAGAAGGCCGAAAAGCAATTTCTGCATGCCAGAGTACCTTGACCTAGCCCCCTGCAGAAGGGAACTGACAAAGTAAACTGGGCGCTGCACCATTTCTTCTGTATCTCCTCGCGCATCTGCGCAGATCCATCTTTGTCGGGACCAGAGCTTGCCGGGGAAGCCCCCTGCTTGTCGCTGGATGCGCCTGCCGTGGTTGCTGGCTCGTCATCTGCCTCCCTCTCTGCTACTAACGCAGCACTAACCACTTGATTGGTTGCCGCTATGTACAGCAGCAACTTCTCTTGTGGCTTAGGTGCGACAAGTATTGGAGGGGAGGACAGGTATCTCTTCAAGTCTTGCAGCGCAGCCTCCGCTTCCGGAGTCCATTTCATTGGACCTGCCTTTTTCAATAATTTGAAAAACGGCAGGGCGCGCTCAGCAGACCTAGAGATAAACCTGCTGAGAGCAGCCACGCAACCGGCAAGTCTTTGTACATCCTTGACGCGCTTTGGTGCTTCAATCTGCTCAATGGCCTTGATCTTGTCGGGATTGGCTTCAATTCCCCGCTGAGACACGAAGAACCCGAGAAGCTTGCCGGAGGGGACTCCAAACACACACTTCTCTGGGTTGAGCTTGAGGCTGATCTTGCGCAGATTTGCAAAGGTCTCGTCTAAATCTTGAATCAGAGTTGCCTTGTCCTTGCTCTTGACCACTATGTCATCCATGTAGGCTTCCACATTTCTGTGTATTTGTGGCTCAAGAGCGACATGGACTACTCTTGCAAATGTTGAACCAGCATTTTTTAATCCGAAAGGCATCCGTATGAAACAGTACGTGCCACATGGAGTAATGAATGCGGTCTTCTCCTCATCCTCTTCTGCCATGAAGATCTGATGGTATCCTGAGTATGCGTCAAGAAATGAAAGCAAATCACATCCGGCTGTGGAGTCAACAATCTGGTCAATGCGCGGCAAAGGAAATGGGTCTTTGGGACAAGCTTTGTTAACATCGGTAAAATCGATACAAAGTCTCCATTTCCCGTTCGCCTTGCGCACGACTACAGGATTGGCCAACCACGTAGGATGGAGCACTCCTCTGACAAGGCCTGCTGCTTCCAACTTCTTGATCTCTTCTGCAATGAATTCTTGGCGCTCCACTGCTTGCTTCCTGACCTTCTGCTTGACGGGCCGCGCATGAGGACAAACGGCAAGGTGGTGCTCAATTACTTTCCTGGGAACACCGGGGATGTCAGACGGTTGCCACGCAAACACGTCGACATTCGCCCGCAGGAAAGCAATGAGCGCGCTTTCCTATTTAGGGTCGAGAGTGGCACTGATGGTGAAGGTACCACCAGTGCCGTCCTCCTTGGCGGACACCTTCTTGGTCTCTGGCGGAGCTGCCATTGTCTTCTTACACTTGCCGGTGGAGCTCGATGGTGCGTCCTCGACGGCAGCGCAGCACTCCGAAGAGGTGCGCTTGCCGGAGTGGGCATCAGAACTCTTGCCGGACTTGGTCTTCTTCTTCCCCCCGGGAGCTTCAACGGCAGGTGACTTGTGATCTGCTTGCGGCTGCCGCTTCCCGGTAGATCTTGTCGGCGCAGATAAGAGCATCCTTCTTGTCGCCGGGGACAGAGATGACGCTTATCGGGCCTGGCATCTTCAGCATGTTGTATGCGTAGTGAGAGGCTGCCATGAACTTGGCGAGTGCTGGACGGCCAAGTATCCCATTGTAAGGCAATGGAATATCGGCAACGTCAAAAGTGACCCTCTCAGTCCTGAAGTTCAGCTCGCTGCCAAATGTTACTGGCAACGTGACCTTCCCCTTCGGCTTGCTCCTTCCCGGGTTGATTCCTTGGAATGTGCCGGTCTCTTCAAGCTCGCTGTCAGGGATCTGGAGTTTCTGGAGTACAGCGGAGGAGATCAGGTTCAAGCCGGCCCCGCCGTCAACTAGCATCTTAGTGACCTTGAGGTTGCGGATAGTTGGTGAAACCAACATCGGCAAGCACCCGACCGCAGTTGTGCGATCAGGGTGGTCCTCAATATCAAAGATGATAGGCGTGCTGGACCATTTCAGAAGCTTGCGTGACTCGACAGGTGGTTCCGCCGCATTGACTTCCCGCACCCACTGCTTGAGTTGGCGGTGCGAAGTATGCAGAGAAGCACCGCCGTCAACGCACAAGACCTCTGTGGCTTTCTGGAACTCCTGCTCACTGGTCTCGACATCATCCATGTCTTCGTCGTCGTCGTCATCTTCATCCTTGTCGCGGCCGCGGGGAGGTCTGTCTCCTTGCCGCTGCTTGGCCTTGCCGCGGCGTCCTCCCCGGCCGGCGCGCTTCTTGCCGGATTCTCCAGCGCCTCCTTGGGCCCTCTCCTTGTCGCGTCGCTCGTACTTCAGCCTTTTGCTGCTGGACAAGCTGCTCGACCTTCTTGCAGCTCTGGAGGTCATGGCCCTTGGTGCGGTGGATCTTGCAGTACTGCTTGTCGGTGCCGTCCTGCTTGTCGGCGACCGCCACAGCCTGGCAGTTGGTGCATGCGGCAATCTCCTTGCCGGAGCTACCAACTTTGGCTTTCTTGGCGCCACCTTCGTTGCCGGACTGCTCAACGACTAGCACATCTTTGCCTTTCTTCTTCCTGTTGTTCCGCCGCCGGTTTTTCTTTGCCGGGGCAGCATCCTCGCTGTCAGATCCTCCTGCTCCTGTATTCTCTCCGGGGAGTTTCCTCCCTTCCTCAGCACGTGCACACTTGTCGGCCAGGGCATACAGCTCACTGACGTCTCTGATCTTGCACATCGCCATCTCCTCCCGCATCCTGCGGTTACGCACGTTCTGATGGAACGCGCTGATGACCGCGGCAGGGTGGACATCTGGGATGTTGTGCTGTACACGGCTGAATCTCTGAATGTACTTGCGCAGGGGCTCTCCTTCCTTCTGGGCGAGCAGATGAAGGTCACTCTCTTGGCCATGAGGTTTGTGGCCGCCTGTAAAGGCGCCGACAAACTGATGGCATAGGTCTGCCCAGGAGGATATGGAGTTGTCCGGCAAGTGCATGAGCCAGGACCTGACGTTGGGCTTGAGCACCAGCGGGAAGTAGTTGGCAAGGATCTTGTCGTCCCGCCCCCCGGCAGCCTGCACCGCGATGGTGTAGATGCTGAGGAACTCCGATGGATGCGACTTGCCGTCGTACTTCTCTGGTACGTCTGGCTTGAAATTCTTCATGCTGGGCCACTGGACTTGCCGCAGCTCACGAGTAAACGCAGGGCAACCTACCGCGTACGGCAAGTCGCCTGGTTCCCCTGGCGCATGCATGTCGACAGAGGGCCCAGCGCGCTGGTCTGATTGACGTCGCGCTTCTCTTCGGCGCTCGATGCGAGTACGAGCGTCTTCTTGCTGTCGTTCGTGAAGAACTTGGCGCTGATCGCGACGAGCTCGTGGATCTGATGACGCGGTGGAGTCGCTGTCGAGGTGGATCCGGCGAGTCGGCGATCTTGGCCTTCGGGCGGAGGAGTGCACAGGTGGTTGCACCCCCACCGGTCTTGTCGCCACCGGCTCGTGCCCTGGCTGACTTGCCGCGGCTGCGACGTGCTCGGCTGCCGTTGAGTGTCGCCGTTGGCGAAGCCGATGAGATTCTGAATGGTGGCCCTCCAGTCGTCGATCTTGTCTGCCGTTGGAGGGTAGTGTCCAGGAGCAGTTGAGCTCGCGCCAAAGCTTCTGCTGCAGTGGCGGGTGGTGGTGGCGAACGGTGCGAGGAGCGGGATATGCTCGGACTTCTAACTATGTTAGAAGGAGCAGTATCCCGTCCAGGCGACCGTGTCTCGCTCGCGCCAGCAGGTTGGCGTGCATGGTGGTCTTGAGCACTCCGAGATCCACCAGCTCGATCTTGGTCCAGCAAACGCATGGTACCGTGAGCACCATGACGCTGCCGGTCCCGCGCCTCCTGAGATGGGCGCGGTGCATGTACGGACGCCGAGGTCTTGGAGTGCGCCCGGTCGTTGTGGGAGCCGGCTACGCCGCCGATGGGCAGCGCAGCCTTGTCCTTGGACCTGGCAGCACCGTGAGCTCCCTCGTCGACGCCCGTTCTTCCGCCGGCGTCTGCCCCATCAGCCGTTTGCTCCGGCGGTGGTGGGTTCGGCGCGGACGGAGCAGCCGCCTCCGAAGCCTTCTTCTTCGGCGGCATGTCGATGAAGATGATGAAGATCTAGCTCGTGTGAACGCCGGATCTGGTTCACACAACCTCGACGCCCCCTACCTGGCGCGCCAAAGATGTCGGGGGACTGATCCACGAGCACCCTATGGGACCGGCGGACCGAGTCCCTTTCGGTTCGGCGGGGGCGAGGGTCGCACGAAGAGCGGATCGAGGCGAAGCACACGAGCAGTTTACCCAGGTTCGGGCCGCACGGATGCGTAAAACCCTACTCCTGCTTTGTGGTTTGTATTGAGTTCTTGCTCGGGAGCGCGGAGTGCTACAGTACACACCAGCAGCTAACGAGACCGAGCGTGAGTGTTCTGTTTCTTCCCAACCCCCCCTCTACGTTGCGCATGGGGGCCTCCTTTTATATGCTCAAGGGGTCACCGACAGGTGGCAACGGAGACAAAGGGGTAAAAATGGAAAGGTGCTGCGGTAGGTACAGCTACCTGCTACAGTGTATCATACCTAACCCTGACGGCAGGGGACAAGGGCATTAAATGCCCGTCTGCGTCGCCTAAATAGTGCAAAAGGGACCGTCAGGGACGCCACCGCTCGCCACGATGGCAATCTTGTCAGCGCCGCTTGCCACCGCGCACCGCTGGCTGCACAGCCTCCCGCCACGTACGCCTGGAAGGGTCCCAGAGCGACACGTTGGTGGATGTGCTGGAGCGCGGGCACAGAGTGGTGGCTTGCCGCGGCAAGCGCCTTGCCGCGGTCGTTGTCTTGTCGCGTCCGGGAGCTTGTCGCTCACCGGGCCTTGCCGGGACGCGTGGCGCGTCGCGGCAAGTTCCTTGAGATGCCTTGGTGGCCTTCCCGGCAAGCTCCTCTTGCCGGGGTCTTGTCTCCTTAAGCGCCTTGCCTTGGTTGGCCTTCCCGGCAAGCTCCTCTTGCCGGGGTCTTGTCTCCTTGGTTTGGATACTTTGTCTTGAATGGCTCCAAAGGAACCACGGAGGACCTTGGCGGTCACCCGGCAAGCCTTGCCGCGGGATGCTGCGACTGCCCGTGCACAAGTTCGGGATACTAGGGTACCCCTACTCTAGTACACCGACAGGAGCCCCCGGGCCTGGGCCATACACGGTGCCGAGCGCTGTTGGGCCAGGCCCAAAACAGGGCACGGGCACGCGCGGCCTAGGTTACGCCGTATCTCTCTCCGTATCCACCGCGCCCTCCCCGAACGGCACGCGTTGAATGCGGCGTCGTGGGAGAGATCGTGGGTGGTTTCTTTATTCGGAAATGCGGAACGTCCGCCCCCTCCCTCTTTATAAGCAGGGGAAACAGGGGTAGTTCGCCCATTCGCCCGTTGCTGCTTCCAATCTCGGAAATCTCCGCCGCTCCCCTCTTCCCAAAGCCGAAAGAGAGCAGCGCTCCGCCCCCCATCGCCACCAGCACCACCAACGCCGTCGACCTCCTCCACCACTTCCGCCATGGCTCCAAAAGCCGACAAGGGGAAGGTTGTGAAGTCGACCGAGGCGCAGCGGCTTGCGGCGCTGCGGAAGGAGCGGGCAGTCTTCCCCCCCAAGCTCGCCGCGAAGGGCTGAGGGAGAACTACTACCTCTTCTGGTCGACGGAGACGCGAGCGCATCCGCGCACGAAGGTACTTCCAGCCGCCGCTTGGAAAATGGCTCCAAACGGATATCCTTTCTTCGCCTTGTTCTTCTACTGCGGGCTCTGCCCGCCCTTCTCTGAGTTTCTGCGATATATGAACACCTACGGGTTCCACCTCCTTGACTTCACCCCCAATGCTGTTCTGACCATGGCAGTTTTCGCACATCTCTGCGAAAACTTTGTCGGAGTCCATCCCAATGTAGCCCTCTTTCGCCATTTCTTTATACCCCGAGTAGAGAGAGGAGAGCCTTTATCCGGCGGAATCGCCTGGATCTCAAGGGCCGGCAAGAAGGAAACTTATCTGGAGGGAGAGTTCCGCGGCAAGTGGGAGGAATGGAGAGCAGACTGGTGCTGGATTGACGAGGAGAACCCGCAGCCGTTTACCACCCGGCGCCAAACCCCAGTAGCACGCGGCAGCGATTGGAGTGACGTGGCCCCGGAAGACGACAGGCTGAAGATTGCTGTCACCCGGATCCTACGCCTCAGGCTTGCCGGGCTCACTGTAGGCGCTGTTGGCGCAGATTTTCTTCGCCGCCGCATCGCCCCCCTGCAGGAACGAGGGAGACCCGCCTGGGAGTTCAAGAATGCGGCGGATATCATGAGGCTGCGGCCGGGCCTCAACTTCAACTTCACTGTTCTGGAGCTCAACGCGATGCTCCAGGAGCTGTTCAAGTATGACCCCCAACATCCCGAAGTGTTCAGGTTGCCGGGGGGGTGTTCCGCTGTGCAACAACTCCGCGCTCGACCGCATCCGTGCAATGATGCCGCTGTGCGACTCGCATGGAATTGTCCCAACTTGGCAAGAGCCTGCGGACGACGTCGTGCAGCAATTCTTTGATGGCTTGGTAGAAGTGGCGATCCGCCCCGACGAGAAGGACAGCCTCACCCGCGACACCACCGATGCGTAGATGACACGCATCGCCACTAGGCTGGAAGAGGCGGCGGCAGCCGCAGCCACGGGCGAATTTGGATTCACCGTGGAGGAGGCAGATGCAGCAGAGGCGGCAAGCCGTGCCGAGCGAGAGGAGCCCGTCAGCGAGAAAGAGCTTGCCGGGCATGGCGTCGAGTCGAGCGAGCCCGCCAAGGATACGAGCGGCTCGTTGGATATCAACTCCTCTTCCTCCTCATCTTCACGCAGCTCGCCGCAAGCAGAGCCTCCATCTCCACCAAGAAGGCGTCTCCGCAAGGCCGGGGACGTAGCGGAGCAGCAAGCACTGTTGCCGCGGGAGCACCTCACGCTGTTGCGGCAACTGGAGCGGGGTCTTCCCGGATCACCGCTTCTGCTCCTGCCGCTTCTCACGCCGCGGCGGCAGCCGGAGCGGGGTCATCTCAGACCACCGCCACTGTTCCCGCCAAGCGGCCAAGGGAAACCACTCCTCTGCCTCCTCGCGCCGGACGTGGGCCGGACTTCGACTTCTCCGTGTTCAGCTCCGACGAGGAAGAAGAAGAAGAGTAAGATTCTCTTGTTGTACTTGCAGTTCTTCAATTCTTGTTGTTTGTCTTGTATCTCATTTGCTTTACTCTGAACTCGTTCCTCTTTAGGACTCTGGCCCAGAGAGCAGCGAAGAGAGCCAAGGTCCCGGTGATTATCATCGAGGACGAACCCACTGCGACAGCAGGGGGTGCGTCCGAGACAACCTTGCCGGACCCGGCAACTTTTCTCCAGAGCAGCCCCCAGCGTAAGTATATTGGTTCGCTTTCCGCTGTGAGGTGCGCATGGATACTCTGTCTTTGCTGATATCTGACTGCTGGTTTGTGTAGGAGCAGAGCAGCCCCACCAGGAGCCAAGGGAGAGTCCTCCGGCAAGGGAGAGCTTTCCGGTAAGGGAGAAGTCTCCGGCAAGGGGAGTTCTCCGGTAAGGGACAGCACCAGCGGCCCCCCGACGCGGAGACCACGACTGCAGAACCCGGTACAGGTAATCCTTTCGCTTCAAACTTCCCTTGGGTTCTTCTTCTTTTGATCTTCTTTTGGGTATTTTGCTTGACTCTTCTCCCTTTTCCGGCTGTCAGACCCATCTGCTAGGAGCCGATGGAGACCGAGGTTGTCGCCGAAGAAGCAGCCGGTGCTGACGATCCCGCCGGCGCAGAGGCCGCCAAAGGCTGCCGCCGCAGCAGCTGGCGAGGGGTCTGGCGATCGTACTGACGGCCCTGAGGCCGCAGGAGCGCCAGGCGCTACATCCGACCGCCGACCCGTCCGCCGCTGCCGCAGCGCTAGGCTCCGAAGAGCCCCAGCCAGGCGTCTACTTAAAGGCCGGCGATGGCGTCTTCATCAACCTCCCCTGGGCGTCAAGCTCCAGGGCGCCGGTCGAGGGAGAGATCTTCGACGGGGAGGTGCTTGCCTCCACTGGGCTGACGCTGGTTGACGCGCCGAGCAGCAGCAGCAACGAGCCTGAGGAGGAGCGGCTGCTGCGGAAGTTGTTGTCGCTCTACCGTGCGCGGCAAGCCAAGCTGGAATCCCGCGAGGCGCTTGTCGCGAAGGCGGGAGCAGACATCGAGAAGCACGCAGAGTAGCTCTGGGGTCTCCACCAGGAAGCTCTCCGGTCCCTGGCGGAGGAGCGGGAGCAACTTGCCGAAGAGCAGAAGGCCTTCTTCCTTGAGAGGGCCGAAGTTGAAGAGCAACGGCGGCTTGCCGCTGAGAAGCTGTTTGCGCAGGAAGGCGAGTTGGCGCAGCGGAAGGTCAACCTTGACGCCCACGAGGAGGAGCTTGCCGCGCGCGAGCGAACATTCGGCGGAGCCCTCAAGCAAGCGGAAGATGCTGCCGCAGCCGCTGAGGCCGCCAAGAAGGAGCTGGAGACGAAGGTGGCGCAGCTGGAGGCCGATCTCGCCGAGAAGGGCAAAGAGCTCAGCGCCGCCAAGGACTCCAACGCGGATCTTGAGTTGAAGCTGACCACTTTGACCAAGACGCTGGACGGCGCCAAGGAGCAAGAGGTGGCCTTGAAGGAGGAGATCAAGGCCGACAAGGCGCTACTGGAGAGTGCTGCCGCCACCCAGAATGCTTTCAGGGAAAATGTGGAGCACTGGACGGAGAGCCTCGTGAGTGCTGCCGCAGATATTGACAGGGAGCTGGCGCAGCTGGGGGTGGAGGATCTTGGGTATTCCTCTGATGAGAACCTCCAAGCCAGCGCCAAGCTCACCTTGTTCTTCAAAGGCGTGGCGACGGCCCTTCAGCGGCTCCGGGAGAAGATCCCAAAGCAACTGGCCGACGAGTCGCGCAAGATCTGCGCGGGAGCTATTCAGAAAGTGTTGGTGAAGGTGGCCTTCCGCAATCCGGGCCTCAACCTCACCAACGTCCTCAAGACCCTGCCGCCGGATGCTGATCTGGAGGCGCTCAAGACCCTTGTCGCACCCATTGTGGACAAGGTGAGTGGGATCAAGAGGATCGAAGGCGATCGCGTAGACTAGGCCGCCCGTTTCTTCTTTTCTTGTCGCTGTTTGTCATGTTATGAAAACAATCTGTTAGAGCTGCGACAAGCTATCTTTAATATAACTCTATTCCGGGTGATGATTGCAATGTTATTCCCTTTACTTGATTCCTCCCTTTGTATGTTTTTTTTACCCTACGCTTTTAGGGAACTTGCCGGTGCAGGCACCTGAGCCACGAGCGCTGAGTGTGGGACGTCAACAGCCTGCTGGCGGTGCCGCTACCGACAAGAAACCTTGTCGCAACTAGTTGCAGCTCACTTAAGTTGTTGAGCGGACTCGAAACAAAATAAGGGTGCAACTAGCTACGAGTTGGTTCCTCCGCGCACAGGTTTTCCATACAAAGTGCGGTCGTTCAAGGGAGATAACTTAAAAATTTAAAGAATCTGATTGCTCAAACTTGCCGGTGGAGCTCGATGGTGCGTCCTCGACGGCAGCGCAGCACTCCGAGGAGGTGCGCTTGCCGGAGTGGGCATCAGAACTCTTGCTGGACTTGGTCTTCTTCTTCCCCCCGGGAGCTTCAACGGCAGGTGACTTGTGATCTGCTGCGGCTGCCGCTTCCCGGTAGATCTTGTCGGCGTAGATAAGAGCATCCTTCTTGTCGCCAGGGACAGAGATGACGCTTATCGGGCCTGGCATCTTCAGCATGTTGTATGCGTAGTGAGAGGCTGCCATGAACTTGGCGAGTGCTGGACGGCCAAGTATCCCTTTGTAAGGCAATGGAATATCGGCAACATCAAAAGTGACCCTCTCAATCCTTAAGTTCAGCTCGCTGCCAAATGTTACTGGCAACGTGACCTTCCCCTTCAGCTTGCTCCTTCCCGGGTTGATTCCTTGGAATGTGCCGGTCTCTTCAAGCTCGCTGTCCGGGATCTGGAGTTTCTGGAGTACAGCGGAGGAGATCAGGTTCAAGCCGACCCCGCCGTCAACTAGCATCTTAGTGACCTTGAGGTTGCGGATAGTTGGTGAAACCAACATCGGCAAGCACCTGTGCGATCAGGGTGGTCCTCAATATCAAAGATGATAGGCATGCTGGACCATTTCAGAAGCTTGGGTGACTCGACAGGTGGCTCCGCCGCATTGACTTCCCGCACCCACTACTTGAGTTGGCGGTGCGAAGTATGCAGAGAAGCACCGCCATCAACGCACAAGACCTCTGTGGCTTTCAGGAACTCCTGCTCACTGGTCTCGACATCATCCATGTCTTCGTCGTCGTCGTCATCTTCATCCTTGTCGCGGCCGCGGGGAGGTCTGTCTCCTTGCCGCTGCTTGGCCTTGCCGCGGCGTCCTCCCCGGCCGGCGCGCTTCTTGCCAGATTCTCCAGCACCTCCTTGGGCCCTCTCCTTGTCTCGTCGCTCGTACTCAGCCTTTTGTTGCTGGACAAGCTGCTCGACCTTCTTGCAGCTCTGGAGGTCATGGCCCTTGGTGCGGTGGATCTTGCAATACTGCTTGTCGGTGCCGTCCTGCTTGTCGGCGACCGCCACAGCCTGGCAGTTGGTGCATGCGGCAATCTCCTTGCCGGAGCTACCAACTTTGGCTTTCTTGGCGCCACCTTCGTTGCCGGACTGCTCAACGACTAGCACATCTTTGCCTTTCTTCTTCCTGTTGTTCCGCCGCCGGTTTTCTTTGCCGGGGCAGCATCCTCGCTGTCAGATCCTCCTGCTCCTGTATTCTCTCCGGGGAGTTTCCTCCCTTCCTCAGCACGTGCACACTTGTCGGCCAGGGCATACAGCTCACTGACGTCTCTGATCTTGCACATCGCCATCTCCTCCCGCATCCTGCGGTTACGCACGTTCTGATGGAACGCGCTGATGACCGCGGCAGGGTGGACATCTGGGATGTTGTGCTGTACACGGCTGAATCTCTGAATGTACTTGCGCAGGGGCTCTCCTTCCTTCTGGGCGAGCAGATGAAGGTCACTCTCTTGGCCATGAGGTTTGTGGCCGCCTGTAAAGGCGCCGACAAACTGATGGCATAGGTCTGCCCAGGAGGATATGGAGTTGTCCGGCAAGTGCATGAGCCAGGACCTGACGTTGGCTTAAGCACCAGCGGGAAGTAGTTGGCAAGGATCTTGTCGTCCCGCCCCCCGCAGCCTGCACCGCGATGGTGTAGATGCTGAGGAACTCCGATGGATGCGACTTGCCGTCGTACTTCTCTGGTACGTCTGGCTTGAAATTCTTCATGCTGGGCCACTAAACTTGCCGCAGCTCACGAGTAAACGCAGGGCAACCTACCGCGTACGGCAAGTCGCCTGGTTCCCCTGGCGCATGCATGTCGACAGAGAGCCCAGCGCGCTGGTTTGATTGATGTCGCGCTTCTCTTCAGCGCTCGATGCGAGTATGAGCGTCTTGTTGCTGTCGTTCGTGAAGAACTTGGCGCTGATCGCGACGAGCTCGTGGATCTGATGACACGGTGGAGTCGCTGTCGAGGTGGATCTGGTGAGTCAGCGATCTTGGCCTTCGGGGTGGACGAACTTCTCTTCGCGGTGGTGGCAAGTCAGCGGCGGGCCGAGTCCCTTTCGGTTCGGTGGGGGCGGAGGTCGCACGAAGAGCAGATCGAGGCGAAACACACGGGCAGTTTACCCAGGTTCGGGCCGCACGGATGCGTAAAACCCTACTCCTTTGTGGTTTGTATTGAGTTCTTGCTCGGGAGCGTGGAGTGCTACAGTACACACCAGCAGCTAACGAGACCGAGCGTGAGTGTTCTGTTTCTCCGACCCCCCTCTACGTTGCGCATGGGCCTCCTTTTATATGCTCAAGGGGTCACCGACAGGTGGCAACGGAGACAAAGGGTAAAAATGGAAAGGTGCTGCGGTAGGTACAGCTACCTGCTACAGTGTATCATACCTAACCCTGACGGCAGGGGACAAGGGCATTAAATGCCCGTCTGCGTCGCCTAAATAGTGCAAAAGGGACCGTCAGGAACGCCACCGCTCGCCATGATGGTAATCTTGTCAGCGCCGCTCGCCACCGCGCACCGCTGGCTGCACAGCCTCCCGCCACGCATGCCTGGAAGGGTCCCAGGGCGACACGTTGGTGGATGTGCTGGAGCACGGGCACAGAGTGGTGGCTTGCCGCGGCAAGCGCCTTGCCGCGGTCGTTGTCTTGTCGCGTCCGAGAGCTTGTCACTCACCGGGAATTCCCGGGACGCGTGTGGCACACCGCGGCAAGTTCCTTGAGATGCCTTGGGTGGCCTTCCCGGCAAGCTCCTCTTGCCGGGGTCTTGTCTCCTTGAGCGCCTTGCCTTGGTTGGCCTTCCCGGCAAGCTCCTCTTGCCGGGGTCTTGTGGTGCCTTGGTTTGGATACTTTGTTCTTGAATGGCTCCAAAGGAACCACGGAGGACCTTGGCGGTCACCCGGCAAGCCTTGCCGCGGGATGCCGCGACTGCCCGTGCACAAGTTCGGGATACTAGGGTACCCCTACTCTAGTACACCGACATCATGTGAACACTAACCTTTGGAGAATCATTGAAGAAGGTTTTTATCCGCATGATCGAAGCAACTTCACTCCTCGAGAAGCCGCGGATAATCAATTCAATGAGAATGCTCTCTTTATCATTCAAGATGCAATTCCACCCGAAGACCTACCTCATCTTCGTCCCTTCGCCTTGGCCAAAGATGCATGGCATTGTGTTGTCTCTCTCTACCGGGGAAGCGCAAGCATTCAACGCTCGAACTATGAAGTGGTGCAAGATGAGGCCGATGAGTTTGCTATGAAAGAAGATGAAGAATCTCGTGAGCTTTATCGGAGAGTAACCAAACTCGCGGTCTCACTACGAGATCACGGGAGCAAGGACACGGATGACAATTGGATCAAGCGCAAATTCCTCAAGGCAATGATGCCCTACCACAAGGCCATGTCCTCCGTCATTCGTCAAAGACCGGACTTCCACACTTTGACCTCAAGAGAAGTGTTGGATGAGTTTGTGGCCATGAACATTTTGGACAAGACCGCCGACAATGCGGTGCTCTGTTCTCAACGGGCAATGAAGCCTAACCTTGCATTAAAGGCCAAGCTCACCGTTGAAGAAGAAGAAGAGGAAGAAGAGGAGAGCAACCCCGAAGATACGAAGTATGCATATCATGAACACATGGCACTTGCTTCAAGGCAATTTTGGAGCAATAAAAACTCGAGGCCAAACTTTAGCAAAAACAACTCGAGTGGCACGAGGGGCAAGCAACATGTAAGGACTTGCTACAATTGCGGCAACGTGAGTCATTTTGTTGCGGAATGCCCGTATGAGAAGAGGGAAGACAATGGTGGCAAGCTCATCCGAAAAGACAAGGCCAAGTCGTTCCCCAACAAGAACAACTTCACCAAGAAGACTCCTCCCAAGGCATTGGTTGTACAAGAAGAGTACAATGAGGATGATGACGATGATGAAGATGATGAGTCGGTGCCATGGCATCAGTTGCCATTGCGATGACTTCACGGGTGTCTCTTCGACTCACCCAATGAGAGCATCACCTCCAAGTGCCTCATGGCTAAAGCCACCAACAAGGTAACCCCCAATATCAAAACTACCATCATTAATCATCTTCTCCGACGGATAGCATTAATGAACTTGAGGGAGCTAATGTGGAGGCTAACGAGTTTGAGGCCTTTATGGGCAAACTCAAGGGAAAATCCAAGAAGCACTTTGTTGCTCTCTTGGAACAACTTGGTGAAGCCAATGACATGATCGAGGCTCACGAAGACACCATCACTAAGATGGAAGGGCATAGTCGTGACTATGCCGATGAGATTTCGGATCTTTCCAATGCTCTTGAGGAAGAGCATGGTCTTCGTTTGGCTCTTGAGGAGTCACACAACGTTGATCATGCTAAGTTAAAGAAAGATTATGATCATGTCCTCATTGTTTCTCATGTGCTAAACTCCGAGAAGGCCGAACTTGAGGTTGATCTTGCTAGACTCAAAGAGGAGTTTGATCTACTTGACAAGGCTCACAAGGTCTTGAAGGGTGCTCATGCTAGCCTCAAAGAGTCTCATGATCAACTTCAAGTAAAGCTAACCAAGGAAAAAGCCACTTTCCTCGTATGATGTTAATTGATAATGCAAATGCTACTAACCCGTGTTGTGAGCATGTGCATCTCGTTGAGGAGAACGCTAAGCTAAAGGGGCAACTTGAGAGAGGTCTTGCGACTTGCATACAAGGCAAGAAGAACCTCAACGATCTCTTGATCAACCAAAAGGGAGTTGTGGCCAAGGAAGGGGTTGGGTACGTGCCCGACTCCAAGAACAAGAAGAAGAATGACAAGACCAAACGACCTCCTCCTCTCTCATGCAAACCTTTGTGGGAGGGAGAGAGTGCCCCGAGGAGAAGAAGAAGAACAATGTCAAGAAGGGCAATGTCACCCCTCCCAACAAAGCCGGCGATTTTAATCCTTCTTATGTGTTATGCCGTGCTAGTGATGGGCATGTTTATGCCAAATTTGTTGGTTCTCTTCATGAATACATTGAATGGTCTATTTGGGTTCCAAAGACCCTTGTTACTAACATCAAAGGACCCATTACAAAATGGGTACCTAAAACCAAGCATTGATCTCTTGTAGGTGTTTGCTTCCGGTGGTGGATCATGGTTGCTTCGATAGCGGAGCTACAAAATCATATGACCGGAAGCAAGGACTTGGTGGTGGACGTGCACAAGATTCCATCTATGCCCACCAATGTCGAGTGGGGTGATGCCTCATCCTCAAGGTATTGGGACTTGGCAAGGTGGTCATCTCTCATGATCTCACGATCGAGAAGGTCATGCTTGTTGAGTCCCTTGCATACAATTTACTTTCCGTTCGTCAACTTGCAATCATGGGCTTTGCCACTTTCTTTGATATCGATACCGTGGCCCTCTTGTGGAGCAAGACTCTTAAAGTAGCTTTTGTTGGGCATGTCGAGAACGGTCTATATGTGATTAACTTTTCGGAGCGACCCACTAAGACCGCGACATGCCTAATGGCTAAAGTTGATGTGGGATGGCTTTGGCATCGCCGTTTAGCCCATGTCAATATGAGATCTTTGCAAAGTCTCCTCAAGGGGGACCATGTCCGTGGACTAACGAATGTTAGTTTTGCTAAAGATCGTGCTTGCAGTGCCTGTATCGAAGGAAAGCTACATGAGAAGGCTCACCCTCCCACGACTATCATTTATTCAAAGAGGCCTTTGGAGCTCCTTCACATGGATCTCTTTGGGCCTCCATCCTTCGATAGTCTTGGAGGTAGGAAGTATTGCTTGGTGATTGTGGATGACTACTCAAGGTACACGTGGGTGTATTTCTTCAAGAGGAAGAGCGAGACCCAACAAACCGTCATTGACTTTGCAAATGAAGCACAACGTCAACACAATGCAAAGATCTTGACAATAAGAAGTGACAACGGCACCGAGTTCAAGAACTACACCTTGGATGAATTTCTTAGTGATGAGGGAATCAAGCATCAATATTCCGCACCATACACCCCTCAACAAAACGGTGTTGCGGAGAGGAAGAACCGGACGTTGATGGATGCGGCAAGGACCATGATGGCGGAGTTCAAGTCTCCTCCATACAACTTTTGGGCCGAAGCCATCAACACCGCGTGTCATGCATCCAATCGGCTCTACCTCCGCAAGGGCTTGAACAAGACTCCATACGAGATACTCACCGGTAACAAGCCCAACCTCAAGTACTTTCGGGTATTCGGGTGTAAGTGTTTCATTCTCAAGAAAGGTGTTCGGTTGTCTAAATTTGAGGCTAGAGCTTATGAGGGCATATTTGTTGGTTATGCTACAAACTCTCATGCTTACCGTGTCCTCAATAAATCCACGGGACTTATTGAGGAGACGTGTAAATGTGGAGTTTGATGAGAATAACGGCTCCCAAGTGGAGCAAAGTGGCACTTGTGATGTAGGTGATGAATTCCTCCCCAAGCCATAAGAAGAAATGGGTGTTTGGCTTTATCCTACCATTGAGGAACCCCTTGTGGCCGAAGGAGAAGGCACAAAGCTCCACTCAAGCGGAGCCATCACCACCCAAGGCCCACAACGCTTCCGAAGAACAACATGAAGGCCCTCATCCTCAGAACATGACCAAGGCAAGATCCACGCCTCAGACGTGGTTGACACATCAAGTGAATGCCAAGGGTCAAGTTCTCTCCTCTGAGGCAAGTTCAAGAACAAGAACAAGCCCAAGACGACGCTCAAGATGAATCAAGACCGTCCTCTCAATCACCCCGAGGAGGAATGAGACGCCGTCGCCTGCCAAGGTTGCTTCCAAGCTCTCCACCAAGGATCATCTCATGACGAATGTGCTTGGAAGCTTAAGAAAGGGGGTAAGCACTCGTAGACAATTAGCAATTATTGTGAGCATCAGCGTTTGTCTCTTGTGTGGTAACCCCACAAGGTCTATGAACGCTAGAAGATCCGGATTGGCTCAATGCCATGCATGAAGAACTCAACAACTTCGAGCGCAACAAAGTGTGGAGATTGGTGCCAAGACCAACCGGGAATCACAAGTGTCATAGGAACCAAGTGGATATTTAAGAACAAGCAAGATGCCCATGGGATTATCATTCGCAACAAGGCTCGTTTGGTAGCACAAGGCTACTCCCAAGTCGAGGGTATCGACTACGGTGAAACCTTTGCTCCCGTTGCTCGTCTTGAATCCATTCGCATGTTGATTGCATATGCTTCTCATCATAACTTTAAGTTACAACAAATGGATGTGAAGAGTGCTTTTCTTAATGGTCCCATTAATGAATTGGTTTACGTCAAGCAACCCCCCGGGTTCGAGGATCCCTACTTTCCCGATCATGTGTATCAACTCGATAAGGCACTCTATGGCCTTAAACAAGCCCCACGTGCGTGGTATGACCACCTTACCGAGTTGTTACAAGACCGTGGTTTTGAAGTTGGGCTAATCGACCCCACTCTTTTTACTAAGAAGGTCAAAGGGGAGTTGTTTGTGTGCCAATTATATGTTGATGATATTATCTTTGGTTCTCCTAACAAAGCTTTCAATGAGGAATTTGCCGCTCTCATGACCTCAAAGTTCGAGATGTCCTCCATGGGAGAGTTGAAGTTCTTTCTAGGGTTCGAAGTGAAGCAAAGAAGAGAAGGAACCTTCATCAATCAATCCAAATACACTCAAGACATGCTCAAGAGATTCAAGCTAAGTGACGTCAAGCCGGCTTCCACTCCAATGCCCACCAAGTGCCAACTTGACTTAGATCCCAATGGTAAAGTGGTGGATCAAAAGGTATATCGTTCCATGATTGGATCCTTGCTTTACCTTTGTGCATCTAGACCGGACATCATGTTGAGTGTGGGAATTTGTGCACGGTTTCAAGCCGCACCTAAGGAAAGTCACTATGTGGCGGTCAAACGAATCTTTCGATATTTGGCTCATACCCCAAACTTTGGCTTATGGTACCCAAGAGGATCAAACTTCAAGCTTGTAGGGTACTCGGATTCCGATTGGGCGGGAGACAAAGTGGATAGGAAGTCCACTTCGGAGGGTGCCAATTCCTTGGTTGCTCTTTGGTAAGTTGGTCTTCCAAAAAGCAAAGTTGTGTGTCTCTCTCGTCCACTGAGGCGGAGTATGTTGCCGCCGGTAGTTGTTGTGCACAACTCTATGGATGAGGCAAACTTTAAAGGATTACGGTGTCACTTGTGACAAAGTGCCTCTTTGGTGTGACAATGAAAGTGCCATCAAGATCTCTCTCAACCCGGTGCAACACTTCAAGACGAAGCATATTGAGATTCGGTATCACTTCATCCGGGATCACATTAGGCGAGGAGAGATCGAGCTCAACTATGTCAACACTCATGACAACCTTGCAGATATTTTCACGAAGCCCTTGGATGAAGCAAGATTTCGAGTTAAGGCATGAGCTAAATATCATTGATTCGAGCAATGTGGCTTGAACCCTTGCACACCCCACCACGCTCAATTTGTTGTCTAGTTTAGGTGTAGGCATGGACATAGGGGGAGTGTTGTTCTCTCAATGAACTCTCCCTCCCCCCATTATGCATAAATTGATCAAGTCTTTCACTTTAGCCATTGTTGATGGTACTTGTGCTTCAAAGACGAGTTTTGGTCATGGGCCCAAGGTTAAAATCTTCGCGGCGCCATACCTTTTGACTCAAACATAGGTGGCCTCGGCCACCGCCCTCTTTTGAAGAGGTGTGTCTTGGTCGTTTGCTGGTGCTCTTTTTCTTGCCGTTTTTGTCGTTCCTTCGAGCAAAAGCCGTTTGGTTTGGTTGCCATGGCGTGCTGGGCGGTACTACCGCTGGTGGTGCGCGGTACTACCGCTCATAAGCGGTACTACCGCCCCCCAGCACGGTACTACCGCTGAGGGACGGGACCAGGGGGTTAAGTCGGGGCAGGGGGAGGTTTCTTCTCCCCCATACCCATTCACTTCGCCCCCTCTTTCCTCTTCCTCTCTCCAGCCTCCACTCGCCGCGGGAGGGCTCCGGCGGATCTCCGTCTCCGGGGCGTCCCTCTCCATTTCCTTTGGTGGAGTCGATCCCCACCCGTTCTCTTGCCATGGATGCCGGTATTGCCCCCGTTCCTTCTTTCCTTTTGTCTCGTTTTCAGATCTTGTTTCTTAGGGGCAATGGTGGTTGCATCTCTAGATTTTTGGCCAAATCTAGGCTTGAGTTGGTTGGAGAAGGCAACTAGACTATCTCGATTAGAGTTTGGTAGGAATATTTTTGAATTTGGTAGGCCGGTAGTGCCGGATCTGACCACGGTAGTAGGAAACCGTTGTTTCACCGCCTCGTGCTGGAGGAAACTGCTGTTTCTCCGCCTCGAGCAGTACTACCGCTTGACCTCGAGCGGTACTACCGCTCTCTTTGGGGCGGTACTACCGCGGGCATGTCACGGTACTACCGCTGCATGCCAAATTCCATCATTTCCTGCCTTACCTTGATCACTTTTTGTTGTTTGTTGGCTTATGCTCGTTCTTTCTGGTTGTTTTGCGTGTTCTTGTGTTTGGCTCCAGGTGATGACCATTCCGAGCAGCAAGGTCGCCGTATCAACCCCGGGCGTGCTACATCAAAACGCTACCGCACCTCAGAGCCAGCCGGTGGTTCCTCGAGCACCCAACCGCCTCCAGCAAGTGCATCTGCAAGTGTTCCTCCACCTCCTCAGCAATCGAAGCGATCCGCCAACAAGCCAAAAGGGAAGACTGTGACTGAGATGACCAACAAGGAGTTTTGGGAGAAGCGTCGCGCAACCCCTATGCGGTGGACCAAGAACCCCACTTTGGTCAACGCCGTTCTGGAACGTTTTCAGTTTGCCATCTACTTTGATGTGATCAAGCCAAGAAGAATCCTTTTTGTTGAATGTTTCGCTCCATTGACACTGATGCAATGGAGAAGGACCCGGAGTATTTTTGGCGAAGCCCTTCAGATGTGCACTCAGGCTGAACATTCTCAGGATCATGCAATTCAACAAGGATTTCGATGCGGATTTGGTGGCTCAATTCTATGCCACTGTCCATCTTGGTACGGAGGCGACAGGACTCTGACATGGAATGAACCATGGCAAGATGCTTCCGTCAAATGGAAGGCTTTCATGGAGTTACTTTGATGTGGTGATAACCGGGCTTGAGACTCCTGTCGTTTCCGCCCTCATCGCAATGCTACGTCGCCCACAAGCAAGCCCTTTGGCCCTACTACACTGTGAAAGTTCACCTAGTAACTGAGAAGAAGACCTATGAGCTGTCTCCATATCTGGACATTCTTCATCGCATCTTCCGTGAGACTCTCTTCCCTCGGATCGGGAATCTGGATATGGTCCACTCTTACCTCGTGGACATGCTCCTTTTCTGTCAGCATGAGAAGGAAGCAAGCACTGGACAGAGCCTGGATATTTCTCATGTCATGTGGTCTGAACTTCTCTCTGCCGTGTCTGAGCGCAAGTGCCCTATATATGGCCCTTTCATCATGAGGCTCATTGAGAGGGCCTGGGCACAGACTTATCCCAGAGTGTTGCCAGAAACTGGAGACTTGGTTTCTCATGAGATCAACCGCCTGAGGAAGAAGGACAATTGGTCCACCCGTATGCTGCTGCTGCCACAGGCGGGTCCGTCTGCTGCTGCTGCCACATGGGAGATCCGTCTGCTACTGCTACTGCTGCCATGGAGACCGAGGGTGGGGCAGCCACTGATGATCACGAGGAGGATATTGGCCCCTCTAGTGCTGAACCCTCATGGGCGAAGAAGCTTAAAAACAAAGTTGAAGAAGCTTTTCTGCATGGAGTCTCATGGTCAGTACATGACTCATGTGGCGGAGAAGCATGCCAGGATGCGCCACAAGGAGCTCATGCGTCAGTTGGGAGCGACAGTTGCCAGTGGTTCTGAGGGTCAGATCACTGAAGAGGAGGAGTGGATTCATCAGCAACTGCCCTTGGACCGACTCCGATGCCGAGCAGTTTTCGACCCACGATGAAGATGCAGAGATGTGATGTTCGAGATCTTCATCTTCCCATCACCTGGAGTCGTAGCGTCACTCTTGCCCTTTTTGGTGTCTCGCTGCCAAAGGGGGAGAGAGTGTAGGGATTTGTGTTTGTTGCCGTGCTTTGAGTCGTCTTGTGGTTTCTTGTGTGTTCTCTCGGTGTCTTTATTTGGTTTGGTTTGGTGTGAGACCTAAGTTCTAGACATATGGTGTGAGACATATGCTCCCTATCGCTACCTTATTACTTATGTCTATTCAGAGTACTGTAGTTTATTATGAGATGCATGCTTGTCCTGTTTATTCTCTTCTCTCATATATCTTGTGCTTAGTATTGTTGGACTATAAAATATAGGGGGAGTGTTGATCCGAATGTGTGTGTCTTGCCATATCTAGGTGCACACATTCTGGGGGAGCCCGTCTATATTTTGTAGTTCTTAGTTTTCTTCGTTTTATTTCTTTTCCTTGCGCAAATCCCTAGTTGTCATCAATCCACCAAAAAGGGGGAGATTGTTACGGCATATCTCTCTCAAGGTAGTTTTGGTGATTGATGACAACATGTTTGCGGACTAATCTTGTGCTTTGAATAATTCACAGATTCTCCCCTGGCACGAGACGCTTTCTTCCCCTCGGAGTGTATTTCAAGACGGTGTAGCTCTTTCGTTTCTTTCTCGTGGACCTAGTTGGCGTAGAGGCACCGTACTATCAAAGAGGGGGGTCGCCTGGGTATGGCATGGGGTGGAATCATCATGTCACATCAGCTTCTTCACCCACCCTCCGAGCGTTTTCCAATTCCCATTGTAGAGAGTTCTCTCCTCTCTTTCCTTTGTCCCTGTCCTGGGGTCCAAGCGGTTTACACGGTCGCAACCGCAGCGGTAGTACGGCTGAGGAGCCACAAGCGGCAGTACCGCTCCACAGCGGTTACCGCTGGCTCCACAGCAGTAGTACCGCTGGGGTGCCTGGCACCCTCCGCCTCGTCCTCAGCATCTTTGGAGAGATTCTCTCTCTCTCTTGCGCGCCCCAGCGGTAGTACCGCACTACCAGCGTAGTACGGCCGAAGGTCACAAGCTGCAGTACCGCTCCACAGCGGTAGTACCGCCCGTGACCCCGCTGCCGTAGTACCGCTGGGCAGTCTGGCTCCTACCGCCTCGATCCGAGAGGTCTTTTTCTCGTGTCGGGTTTTGCGGCACTAGTCGCAGTTGTAGAGGCGGTAGTACCGTTCTAGGAGCGGTAGTACCGTCCCTACCACCGCGGTAGTACCGCGGTTGGGTCCTTTCCTACTAGTCTCCTCTGCGCGGTAGTGCCGCTGGCTAGAGCGGCAGTATCGCTGTCCTGGCAGTAGTACCGCCCCCTCTCAGCGGTAGTACCACCCTGTGCGGGGCTGGTTGGTGGGGGGCAACGGTTGGATTGTTGCCCCCACTATAAAAGGGAGTCCCCTTCTTCTCTTTGACCTACCTCTTCCTCCCCCCAAGCTCCATTTATTGCTCAAGCTCCATTAAATGCTCCAAGCTCCATTTTGCCCGATCTATCTCTCTAGCCAATCAAACTTGTTGATTTGCTCGGGAGTGGTTGAGAAGGCCCCGATCTACACTTCCACCAAGGGATTTTCGATTCCCCCACTCATCCCTAGCAGATCTTGTTACTCTTGGGTGTTTGAGCACCCTAGACGGTTGAGGTCACCACGGAGCCATAGTCCATTGTGGTGAAGCTTCGTGGTTTTGTTGGGAGCCTCCGATTAAGTTGTGGAGATTGCCCCAACCTTGTTTGTAAAGGTTCGGTCGCCGCCTTCAAGGGCACCAATAGTGGAATCACGGCATCTCACATTGTGTGAGGGCGTGAGGAGAATACGGTGGCCCTAGTGGCTTCTTGGGGAGCATTGTGCCTCCACACCGCTCTAACGGAGACGTACTTCCCCTCAAAAGGAAGGAACTTCGGTAACACATCCTCGTCTTCACCGGATCCACTCTTGGTTATCTCTTACCTTTACTTGTGCAAGCTCTTTAGTGTTTCTTCCCTTGCTTGCTTGTATGCTTGTTGTTATTGCATCATATAGGTTGCTCACCTAGTTGCACATCTAGACAACCTACTTTGATGCAAAGTTTAATTTGCTAAAGAAAAGTAAAAATTGGTAGTTGCCTATTCCCCCCCCTCTAGTCAACCATATCGATCCTTTTCAGTAGGCATTGGCATCGTGTAACCTTTGCAGTCTTGCATTCCAAACTTCTTCAGGCAATCCTTGAGGTATTTCTCTTGAGATATGAAAATGTCGTTGCGTTGCTGTCGTATTTTAAGACCAAGGAAGAACTTCAGCTCTCCCATCATGGACATCTGATATTGCTCTTGCATCATATATCCAAACTCATCACTGTATTTCTGATTAGTGCAGCCGAAGATAATGTCATCCACATATATTTGGCACACAAACAGGTCACCATCATATGTCTTCGTGAAGAGCCTGGGATTTTGGGAACCAGGTTTGAAGCCTTTGCTCTTCAGGAAGTCCTTGAGTGTGTCATACCAAGCATGAGGGGCTTGTTTGAGGCCATACAGTGCCTTGTTGAGCTTGTAGACCATGTCAGGATGTTTTGGATCTTCAATCCATTTGATACAGAAGAATGTTATGATGATTTGCATAGGCCAGCAGTATGCGTATAGCTTCAAGCCTAGCCACAGGAGCAAATGTTTCATCGAAGTCAATTCCTTCAACTTGAGTGTATCCTTGAGCAACGAGACGAGCCTTGTTTCTGACAACTTGACCATGCTCATCTTGCTTGTTGCGATATATCCATTTAGTGCCTATGATATTGTGTTTACGAGGATCAGGACGCTTGACAGTTCCCATACATTATTCAGCTCAAACTGTTGAAGCTCTTCTTGCATAGCTTGAATCCATTCAGGTTCCATGAAGGCTTCATCAACTTTCTGGGTTCAGATTGAGACGAATGAGTGCCACAGAAATTTGCTAGTTGTGTTGCCCTTGAACGAGTGAGTGGACCAGGTGCATTGATGCTATCAATTATTTTCTCAATCTGTACTTCATTTGCAACACGAGGATGAACAGGACGAAGATTTTGCTCTTGCTGATCATTGTCATCGTTTAGAAGGATTTGTCTTCAGGTTGATCAGGTGCAGAGATGAGTTTCCTCTTCAGGCTGTGCTTCAGAGGGTATGATTTCTCCAGTTCCCATAAGCTTGATGGATTCACTGGATGGAACTTCATCTAGCACATTTGGCAGGTGCTCTCTTTGCGAGCCGTTAGTCTCATCGAACCGCACATCCACAGTTTCAACCACTTTATAGTGAAAGAGGTTGAAGACTCTGTAGGAGTGCGAATCCTTTCCGTAACCAAGCATAAAACCTTCATGTGCTTTCGGTGCAAATTTTGAAGTGTGATGTGGATCCTTGATCCAGCACCTAGCACCAAATACTCTGAAGTAACTGACATTTGGCTTCTTACCAGATGAGGAGTTCATAGGATGTTTTGTTCAGAAGCTTGTGAAGATAAACATGGTTGATGACATGGCATGCAGTATCAATGGCTTCAGGCCAGAACTTTCTTGGAGTCTTGTATTCATCGAGCATCGTCCGGGCCATCTCAATGAGTGTTCTGTTCTTGCGTTCCACGATGCCATTCTGCTGCGGCGTGTACGGAGCTGAGAACTCATGAGTGATGCCCAAAGTATCAAGATAAGTGTCGAGGCCGGTGTTCTTGAATTCAGTGCATTGTCACTTTGATCTGGTGCTTGATCTTGAGCCATAGTTGTTCATGGCTCAATTGGCGAAGCGTCTGAAGACATCTT